>NW_024582588.1:882861-898282 GCF_018398535.1 Haplochromis burtoni | reverse complement strand
TTTGGTGGTCCTGTAGTCTGTAATGGTCTGGAGTCCTTGCCACATGCGTCGGGGGTTGGAGTTGGAGAAGTGTTCTTCTACCTTCTTTTTGTAATGGTGTTTGGCTTTTTTGATGCCTTTCTTTAGATTAGCCCTGGCTGTGCTGTAGGCGTGTGCATCTCCTGACCTAAAGGCGATGTTGCGGGCCTTCAGGAGGAGACGAACATCCCGGTTCATCCAAGGCTTCTGGTTGGGGTAAATGGTGATCCGTTTCTGGGTGGTGACACTGTCTGTGGTTTTGGAGATGTAATCCAGTACAGATGAGGCGTACTGGTCCAGGTCTGTGTGGGTGAACATATTCCAGTCTGTGTTTTTAAATCTGTCCTGGAGCACTGTGTCTGTCCCCTCTGGCCACACTTTAATTGTCCTCACAGCAGGTTTCACATGCTGTGGATGTGGATGCTGGTCTACTTGGTAATCACAGTCACAGCCAAGCTCTGTTGGGTTTTCATTCACCTGCCCGCCTCCCTGCTGCTGCTCAAAGGGGCCCTCGGCTTCTGGACACTCACCCGGACCACTTTGACTGCCTTCCACTAATGCCAGCCTCCACCTGCAAAACCTGTAAAACACTTCCTGTTTACTTACTCCTCTTACATGAAAAATCGCTGCCATCACTTATATTTCTCTTACTGTGTTCCAGTGCCACTGACCTCCGCTGCCTGAGCCACCATTCTCTCCCTGAGTTGTCTCCATAGCTTATGTGTTCACTTCATAGTTTATAGTTCATGTTCCATTTCTTAGTTCAGAGCTCATTTCAGACATATTGCTCACATTCGAGATTGTGTAGTTCATAGCCATCACCTGACTGTCAGAGTGATTTCTAAATAAAAGTTTGGTTATCACTTTTGAACCTTTTGCCTCCGTTGTTTCTGTGTTTGGGTCCAATGAACTGGTTTTAGCCAACCGGCCATAATAGAAAGACCGAACACAGAGCATGTGGGGAGGACGCAACAAAGATGACACAGGAGATTAGGACAACACAGCTGAACAAAACGTAACTAGGAAGGCAGAGGAAGCTACCTGAACACAACACGCACACAAAAAAGCTAAGCGGGAAGAAACAGAACTCGGAAACACAAACGCACCTTGACAGAGTAAAGAGATGGTACAGGATACACAGGGATAAGATGCAGGAATCTCTGAAGATGACTTGGGGGACATAGGTCATTGACCCAGGACATGTTTGAGTTTTGTTTTTTGCCTTTTTTGCCTAAACCAAGTGTAATGTTTCTAAAACAACCGAAAATAAAGCTGTTTCGTTTGTGGGCAAACAACTGAGTATTCTGTTTATGACCAGTGATAAAAAAAATAGTCTCCTTTGTGCGTCCAGAAATGCACACTTCTGAGTTTGAGCTTGCGGGTTTTTTTTGTTTGTTTGTTTGTTTTGTTTTTGCCAGCTAAAGCAAAAACAATCGGTGGGGTATCTGAGCTGGTCAAGTATAACATTGCTTACTTTCCAAGACCTTTTTTTTGTGAGTGTTGTATGTGGGCTGTGATGCTTCTCCTAGGGCCATCCCTGAGCTTGTCCTTGCACCTGTTTCTGTTCCTCGGGTGAGGGAGGCTAAGGTTCAGGCAGTCCTTTCACCTATTCCTGTTCCTCAAGTGAGCCTGGGTTGTCAGAAGAAATGGCTCCGAGGCCCACCTGCCTGAACTGTTGCAGTCCACACCACCATAATCTGGGCCAGAGCTTGGACCAGCTTTCCCACCACCAGAGTCTGTGCTGGGGCCAGAGGTCTCCGCTCTGCACCTTTGACCAAGTCTAGCCCAGCTCAGTCTAGTCCTGAGCCAGAGCCAGTGCCAGACGGTCCTGTGTTTTCTGAGCCAGCTCCACCTCAGCCAAAGGGTCTCGGGTTGCCTGAGCCAGAGATCTTGGCCCAAGATAACCCCTTTGAAAATATGTTGCAGTAGAACAAATACTAAAGAAAATCATCAATCAACATATGGACATTACCAATGCATGACTGATGCTGTTGAAGTGAAACACAGCATAGCTTGATGTTTTTCAGTTTGGCACAATTCAGCACCATCTCTGAAAGATGAAATTGCTTAGGTATTGAATAGCAGAAATTAGGCTTTCCTGTTGGTAATTCTAGCAAAACAAAAAAAATACAAAAGCAGACAGCCATGCTTTAAACAATGGCGGACTGGGGTAAACCACTGAGCAGAAAAATAATGTTTTCAATGGGAAACTGCTCTTCAAGCACAATAGGAGATATATTTTCTTTGGAGCAAGACAGTAAAGATAAGACAGAATTCATGCTAATGTTCTTCAAACGTAAAAGGTAATTTTGGTCTCTTGTTTCTTGTCTAATGAATATCTGCTGGAGCGGACAAAAAACTGATATCTGTGAGATCTGTGCATTCAGCAGAGACATTGTTTGTCCATTTTTATATGCCATCTTTTGAACGTAGAAATCGGCACTTTGTGTTTAGATCTTTTTGCAGAATCTGTTTACCTGCTCTTTAATTATTTGTTGTTTTAGCTGTGTTTAGTAATCAGGAAATTGTTTCCTAAGCTTTTAGCTGATATTCTGGCATTTCTGTAAATACCATAAACACCTATATTTAAATAATGGAACTCGTGGCACAGCCTGTGAAACCAGATGTTCCCCATCTGCCCTGGTACAGGGGGCATTGGGGTTCAACAGGTTAACAATTATAGGAAGTGCTGGCTTGGAAACAAAAACAGGATGATTAGATTAGCAGCAGAAGACATTGTCTCTTTCCTAATAGTTAGCATAGCAATAGAAATGTCAAAGACTGGTTTGTAGTTTACACACACACTGGTGGGCAAAGAAAAAATAAACCTCTTTTTACTTTCTCAGAGACACCAAACATTGTTTTATTAGAGGGGCTCTCTGACATGCCAAACAATGTTTTTTTAATTGGAGATTATGTATCTGAATTTCAGGAGCGGGACCACGCCTCCAAACATGCTCCTTTCAGTTGCCATCTATATAGGTTCCCCCCAGTTCTGCAAGTGTTCATTCTCGTTTACGTGCCCCACCCTCCCTCCTTGTTCTCAATTCTTTAACTTCTTCACTTCTATTTAGTACATGGGGATCTGCCAGGCCCGGGAGCCGTCGCCAGTCCCCTTCGAGGCCTTCCCCAAACCGCAGCTCAATTCATGTCCAAGCATTCAGCTAGTGTGTCTTTTCACAAACACATGAAAAGATGTTGCTGTAGCTCAGGAGACAGAGCAGATTATCTGCAAGTCAGAAGGTTGTTCGTTTGATCTCTGGCTGCGCCAGTCCCCATGCCAAATATCACTGGCAAGATACTAACCTCAAGATACTCTCTGATGCATCAGAGTATGAATGTGTGTGAATGTTATATAGAAAACACTTGCACAGAAAAAAGTGCTTGTATGAATGTGTGAATGAGGCAAGTTGTGTAAAGTGCTTTGAGTACTCAGAATAGGAAAGCGCTATGTAAGAAACAGTCCATTTACCATTACAAAAATCTGCTTCTTTAGTTTGGAAAAAGTCCACAGAAACAAAGCAAACAGTCTTTGAAATAGTGGCACACTATCAGTTCTTGTTTTACTTTTTGTACGATGACAGCAGCGACAGTCTTCCCTGGGAAGAGGGGACTTCCGGTGTGAACATCCAACATGCTGCATGGGACTGTTGTGGCAGAGTTGATGGGCAACGACGAGGTGGAGGAGTAGACCCTGAGGTTCCTTGCCTTGTTACTGCCTTACAGCTCTCCAGGTGTCACCTTGCTGCAATAGCGGGCCATCAGACTAGTCCTCCCCAGCTGCGTTTATGGCCAGAATGTGGGGTGAGGATGAGGAGTCAGCTGACCCAGTGGCTTCCTCTACACCCTTGGCAAGAAAGAAGCGGTGCCTCCACTGTCGGCTCACCCCATCGCCATAGGAAACCACAGCCTCTCTGAATAGAGTGGACATCAAGCCGTTGGATCAAGTAATGGGGTAGAGTAATGGCAGCTTCTCGCCATCAGCTCTCTCTAGAACTGAGAGAGCTGGGATTAAGACAATACTGACTTCAGATTCTGTCTGTCCCATGCACCGCCGATCCAGCGGAACTTGATTCACTAGGTTTTGTTTTCAGGTCGGCAAATAGAGAGATTGTGTTGCTTTCCTCTGTGTTGACAGAGTCGTAGGCTGTAAATGAAAGACTAAAGTCAGATTTTGGGAATATCAGGGCTGAGGGGGAAAAGGCTGCCTTTCTAATGAATGAGACTGCTGTCTCAGAGTCTGAGCTTAAGAACAACTTTGCATCTTGGAATCTGTTCGTGATACCTTACCTTATGTTTCCAAGTTTGCCAGTGTTAATTTGTCCAATTCTGAATCAAATGTCATGTCTGTATGTAACATGTTGGGGCCTGTCATGTTTCCTTCTGAACCAGAGAGATCGGTTAAGAAGTAGAAAAACAATTAAGCAAAGCAGCAAACAATTAATTTGTGTTAAATATCCTGCCAAGTTAAAGATAATTTTACCTTCCAAATGAGCATTTCCAAAGACTTTTAGTTCATTACAGTCTGCTGTGAATGAAACAGTTTGTCGGAGAGCACATTCCAGGACTGAATATTATACTTCTGAAGGGTCAAAGTCAGCTTTCATGGAACTAGGACTTGTGTGTTTAGAGACTGGCTCTGGTGTTTGTGCAACCTTGGCAATGTCTAGAGAGACAAGTAGCTTTGCTGCTAACTTGGTGTCCTCAGAGACTAAGGCTCAGCCCAGGCCCTGTGCAGAAACTGAACTGGCAGCTTAATTTCTCGGTCTCAGCTTGGTGCTCAGGAGAGTCCACCAAGCATCTTGTTGTGTCAGCTTGGAGTTTAGGGCCCGACCAGCAGCTTCGTGTGTCATGTTGGGGTTCAGGAGAGCCCAGCCAGCAGGGGGACAGGATTTTTGTCATGTTGGATGTCTCTTATGATGTAATGTTTGTACATTTAAGACACAACACCCCAAACACTGGATGAAAACAAACCCACATACACATAGAAATATATACAAAACAACAGCTTATGTCACTACAGAAAAGAATATAGCCCATATGGTTTTCACTGCCCTATGCATAGCCAAGAAAACAGTCCTCATGAACTGGAAAAATAAAAATAATCTTAATTCTAACCAATATAGAAATTATCTATTAGATTACATTAGTCTTGATACAGCCTCTGCCACCACATCAGATCAATTGCTCTGGGCTCCTTTGATCAGCTCCATCACCTAGTGGGGGTGGGGGGTCATAGTTTGGTCCCACCTTCGCTGTTGTGATTGGTGTGGGGGTAGGGACAGGCTTGGGGCGTCGGGGGATTCCCCAGGAGCATCTTCCTTGGAGGGCTCAACCCGGGGTTGCGGTCATGGCCTATTAAGGGCTCTGTTGGCTCTTAGGTGACGGTTTCCTCGTGGCTGCGTGCAGCGGGGCTAGGGGAGGGTCTGTGCTGACGGACGCCTGGCTGTCCCTGGTGGGTCCAGGGCAGGCGGGGGTTCTGGGGGGTGCTCCGTCTCCGGGCTGGGGCCCTGGCTGGGCCTTGGGGGCTTGGGTCCTGGTTGGTGTGTCCCGGGGTTGTGGGCGGGTGGGTGTATGGGGGCTCAGCCCTGGTGCAGGGTGCCGCCGGTGCATCGAGCCACCTGGGGGGCTCTTCAACTGGTGGGGGAGGCTGTTACATCTTGCAGGAGGTCTCCTCTCTCCAGGAACTGACTCTGCAGGTGGGGAGAGATATAGGAGAGGTGGAGGAAGATCCTAGCCTGGGCGTCTATGTCTGGAAGATAAGTGGATGACGGGGTGGGTGCAGTTTTCTCTGTGGTGGGGTTGGGTGGGCTGCCCCGGGCTCTGTGGGGCCGGGCGGCGCTGCTGAACTGGGCCCCGGTCTGGATGGGCCTGGCTAGGAGGAGGAGTTGGCCGTCCGATTGGGGTCTGGAATGTCTGGAAAGGGTAACACTACCTGGGTCTGGGTGCAGTTTCCCCCTCCAGGGGCAAGGGTACCTAGACCTGGGGCTTAGAGTACGCTTGGGGAGTGTGATTGTGTGTACAGTGTCTCTTTATGTCTGTCTCCACGTTGGGTGAGTGCTGAGTAATTGCATATGAGAGCATGAGGGTGGGAATGGATGTTTGTATCTGTGTGTGCCTGTTTGTTTGTGTCTATATGTCAGGTTGGGTATCAGACGCCACCTCACTAGGGACATCTCAGGCCCTCCATGGTATGGAGGCCTTTCTCCCCCCACCACTCCCCCTGCCAGTGGCAGACATCGGTGCATTGGTGGTTCTTTGTGTCCGGGGATGGGCGTCCAGGTACCCACCGGCTCACTCCTGGTGGCTGCTTGTCAGGGCCTGGAGCCTGGGGCTCACTCGGGCTCCTTCGGGGGTGGGGTGCCCTCGGCCTCTCGGCCTGGGGCTCGGTCACTCTGGCACAGCTGGCTGCAACCCCTCCTGGCTTCTGCTCCACAGCTGCTGAGTGACCCCTCATCTGGGGCTCTCCTCAGCTCTTTCCGGGTTAGTGGCACGGTTTCCCCTCCGTTGGTCTTCCTTGGTCTCCTTTGCTCTTACGGCCTCTGGACGTCTGGAGCCTTGATCTCCTCCATACCTGCTTCATGCCCAGGAGGATGGGGCTTTGGCTCCCCACATCCTCTAGCAGATCATTATATGAAGGAACCTTTTAAATACAAGCGTGGTCACGCTCACAGGTGTACACACGGGTGCTCACACAAAAAAACTACACCCTTTTTGGCTCCTACCTCAAAGCACACTGTGCGCTGTGGATCTTACGTGCTGCACAATAATATTTAATATTTAGTATTTACTGTTATATTCACATAGATCATCGCGATGATGTTGTTTATTATATTGCTCTTTTTCTTTGCTTGTTTTCTCTTTTTTCTTTCTCAACAGGTGATCCAGGTGATTGATATATGTATTTTTTGTCTGTTTGTTTTGTTAGTTTTTGCCCCTTATCACCGTCCCTCTTCCCCGCTCTTTTTCTTTCCCTCTTTCTTTCTCCCTTTTCTTTTCCCCAGTCAAGTCTGTCCCACAGTCGATGGTCATTGTGAAAAATAAGTCATCTTTAAATAATCAATCCCAGGTGTTATGGGGAACATCATGGGAAAATGTCAATCATCGCCATTGCTGAATAAGTGTATTTGTAATGTTTTATTATAAGTTTATTCAATAAATGAGTTCGGGATACTGAGAATTTAATTTGGAGAATAAGAGTTGTTTTAGCAAATCTCTACAGCCACCTCAGACAATAAATAATAATTTATTTATTTTTTGTCTGTTTTTAAAATAATCCTAATTTTCTAATAATCTTTATTTATTTATTACTTGGAAATAATCATAGGAAAAAAAAGACTTGGTCTGAATAGTGTCAGCCAATGATTTTTGGGAAGTGTTTATTACCCTCTGTGTAGCTTACCTGTTCTCACTAGTGGCCCCTAAGTACACTGCACCCAGGCAGTAGGAGAGTATGCTCTCCACTGAGGAGCAGTGCTGCCAGCAGCAGCTTCCATCCAGGTTATTTTTCCTCAGGACATGGAGGAAGTGCAGCCACTGCTGGGTTTTCTTTACCAGGGCATTGGTGTTGTGGGTCCAGGTGAGATCAGCAGAGAAGTGGATGACCCGAAACCTGAAGGTGGAGGCAGATTCCATCTTTTCTCCATTTATGATGAGAGTGGAGTGGATCTGTCTGTGCCTCCTGATATCCATGAGAAGTTCTTTCATTTTAAGGACTTTCAGCTTCAGGTTGTTTTCTGGTGACAAATTCTGTACCTCCTCCATACCTGTGCAGAGGGGGTGGCAGAAGGGGTTTGAGCACCTGCCCCTTTCCAGAAGGGTGCCCTAAGTGCCCTTTTCTTGAGGCATTTATTTATTTATTTTTTAATGTGTGTGTGCGTATGCAGTCCTGCCTGTACCCCTCAACAATAACATTTTATTATTAATTACAATTTTGCTAAATAAAAGGATCTGGCTTGTGTTAGTCACATGACGACCATTAACCAATGCTCATCCTTGAGCAAGCGTGCTCTGCCATCAAGAGTGAACAAGCTCACAACGAGCATGCACATTTTTTGCTTTTTCAAATGTGAAAATTGTGAAAAAATTATGATAACTATGAAAAAACTGTGACAACTATGAAGAACTGTGGCAACTATGGTGAGCATAACAGATGACCTGACAGTGAACAAAGGAAAACAGAGGACTTAATACACACAGGAGGTGATCAGGGGAAGTGGGAACACATGGGGAAACAGCTGACTGAAATAAACATAATGACACCACAGGGGAGGTGAACCTCTGGAATATTATCAAGAATTTGGAGACTACTGCTCAATTCCAGGTTCTTAAACATCAGTGTCTCCGGTGTGGGTACGAGTGTCCCATGAAACGTGTTGTCGTCTCCCTGAAGAATGTCGAGGGCCACTGTAAATGGCCTCATGACAGTGCAGTACTCCCTTTAGGACTCATGTTCCTGCTCTGTCATCGCTGTCAACCCAAACTTGGAGAAGATGGTGTTCAGCTCAACCAGAGAAATCTCGCAGATTTTAGCCATGGAGTCATAAAACGAATTCCATCTGGTAGTGCAAGGAACTAGCAGTTTCTTTCCAATAATGCCATCCACTGTCTCTGCGGCCACTTTTGAATGACTGGCCTTGTTCCATAACCCTGTGCACTTTGTGGTAGCACTTCTATATACCACTTTTACTTCTGGTCGTGATAGTAACTGCTTGTCAACATCATTTCAAGAAACAAGGTTTAATGTGTGTGATGCACATCTCTGATGTGGTCGCAAAGTGATCACCACACCAACATTATCATCATTGTCATTATCACCAACACGGTTTTTTAAGGCATCGTTCATGTTTGTAAAAGTTACCTCATCCTCATCCTCATCATTCTTAGAGTCATCCTCCTCAACTGGCTGGTACTTTTTGAAGGCCTTGACAAAATTAAGGCCATTGTCCATCACAGTTGATGTTATTTTGTGGGATATGCCGTAGTGTGAGTGAATCTTGTCCAACTCAACAGCAATATTATGGTAATTTTACACCAAAATCGCTTTTATTATTTGCTGTACAGATGTTTGGTGACTCGTTTTGTTGAAGCATGTGACGTTGAGAGGTGCTTTATAAGATTCAAATTGCTTACAACTTCTGTGTAGAACTTCAAGGTGAAATAAGTGAACTGAATCTACTTATGAATAAGGCTGAAACCTGACAAAATCTGGAAGATATGAACTGATGTGAATATTATAGTTCCCTGTAAGTTCTTGTTTCCTCAGAACCAGGCAGTCAGTGATGGGAATAATGACGTTAAAATAAACGGCATTACTAACACTATTACTTTTTTTAGTAATGGGTAATCTAACTAATTACTTTTTCTATCATTACAAGGCAAATGTGGTGCAGGCACTCAATCAACAGAAGCCCCCAACCTGTTCACATCTCTAATCATTTTGTTCTTCCCCACTCGGTAAAACACCAACCGATATTGTTTTCCACTGTTAGTTTTCTTCCAGGAGCCAGACCAGGCGACACAGAGGGAACCCTGAAACTGCTGCCTAAGGATAAATATGGTTTTTCAGCCACTGTCGTTTCCCTCTCTTCTTAGATTGCCTGAGATCTTCAGCCTGATTAGCTCCTATGCCTTGTTATTTTGCATTGTGATTTACACAACTCTGCGTGTTTCAGTGATATTAGGGTGATTATGGTAATCCCAGGCAGTGTCAAGCAGCCCAATGACAACGAAGGTTGGTTAAGAGAAGAGAGAATGATTGGGCATTTAGGGTTATTTTTATAATGTTTTTTTTTTCTTTTTCTTTTTTTTTTTTTTTTACTGTTTTGTTTTTGCTGTTTGCTGTGTTGTTTTCTGTGTTACATACCAATATTTGGATATTCACTGTTTACTGTAATGACCCTAATATCACTGAAAAGCACAGGGTTGCTGCCAAAGGTTCAAGATTATGATACTTTGGCCTAAACGTTTGACCTAAAACCAATGGGAGCACCTGCGCTCCCATCAGATTTAAGCTGTTCTGTTTTTTGGGTCCATCTCTGTGACACATGACAATGGCTGCAAGTGCAAGAATGCAACCAGAGAGTGGAAAAAAAACAAAAAGGATTTTTAATATTTTCTAAACCAATTATATTTTCTACTCTAAGCACGCCATTAGTTCCACTGGCATATATCAAATCAACAAGGGCTTCTGGAAGTGTGTATTGTTCCTTGCACTGGGTAGACAAAAACAAACTTTCAGATATCTAAATTCAGTTGATATCAGCAAGTTTCACACATCTGTTTTTATTAACATTAGTATACATCTTACAAATTACTAATTGTAATCCTTTAGATCCAAGGATAAAAACGCTTCATTACTGTGCACAAACATTATATTATAACAGAATTTTGGAGTCATGCATAGTGAATAGCTGTTCATAGTTACATTCTAGACAGTTAATTTAAAATTAATTGCTTTTGCTTTTTTTTTTTACCCTTTTGTGTTTGTTTTCATGAATTTTGTGTTTTATGTGCTATTTCACTCCGAATAGTTTTTTCTTTGACAGCAAACAAGAGTTGCAGCTTGAGGTTATTGTGGTAGACCAGAAATCAGGAGAAAATCAGGAGAACTGTGTGTGTTCAACACACACTAGAAACAAAATAGCCCCTTTTTGTACAACAAAAGCCATGCATGTGGTTTTTAATTACTTGTATTTGTACATATATATATATATAGATATATACATATATATATATATATACATATACATTTAAAGTGCAGAAAATTTTTATCACAATTATAGTACAGGTCTGCAACGTATCAAGCAGATAATGATGGTTATAGAGAAATGGAGAGCAGCAGAGTGGTCTTGACATACAAATCACTGGCAATGTTGTAATCAGAAGTTGTCAAATTTCTTTTTCATTAGTAGTCAGTCTAAAGAGGGTAGAGCTTATTGTATGTGAAACTTGAGTGAGTTTAAATGAACACTAGGAATCTTATTTCTGAGTACATTTTAGTTCTTGAATGCATTCTGTTGAACTCATTAAACTGAAGTCAGCATTAGGTCCTCCTTCTTGGTTGCTGATACAAGATTTAATGTAATAATTGAAAACTTCATTACTTTATAATATACAGTGATAGATAGCTTGACCGCCAAAGAGAAACAAAACAAAGCGTTCTTTGTTTTTATTGTTATAGTTTCCGTAAATTCTGTAAATTGATGAAGATCTTTTCATCATTTTGTCCATTTGTAGTGTGTTGGGTCTTTTTATGTAAGTGTAATGAAAGTAACTTTATAATGAAGTTACTACAGCTTTACAGTTTTAAAACCTTCTCAATAAGGGGGTTTGACAACATTTAACTTATTAATCCATTGCACACAAATGTGCGGTCCTGCAAACACATGTAAACATTTATGCAATATGAAGCATTTCTTGCACCAGTTGTGCATGGTGACTTTTAGTTTTAGTTTTATCTGCCTTGCTTGCCCTGAAAGAATATCACTGGTTTGAGTTTTTGACTCAAGTACTATATTTTTTTTCCCTTTTCACACTACAATTGTGGAGTTTCAAAAAGATTTTTTGTTGTGAGGGCATACGATGCAATTGTCTAAAAATAAAGTTACATTACTGTTATAAATTAACTGCTATTCTTCACTGCTGCCCCCATTTGATTACTTCATGATTTGGAGAAGATGGAGCCTTTTGGTGCATGTCTTCCTGCCCTTACGCCAATCTTGGCTCCAGCATGAAGGCCACCTTCATGGGCCTGTTGGATCCTGATGGCTTCTCTCAGGTTCTGAGCTCGTACTTCCTTGTTCTGGATTTCCTCTGCTACTCGACTAGGGAACCATCCCCTTTCACCATCATGGAGCCGTTCACCCATCATCCAGCCTGGAATAAAGAAGACCAGACCCAAGGTGACCAAAGACAAAATTACAGAAAATAATGCAGAAACCAAAACGTATTAGGTAGAAAAAGCAATTGTTTTTGATAACAAGCATAAGCAGATTTTGTATCTACATACCATCATCTGTTCTCTCTAGGAGGTTCAGAACATCAGCCATTTCAGTAGAGAGTTCATCTGGTTCCTGAGCTGAGTATGACTGAATACACTGCACCTGTGGAGAATCTGATAAAAGTCATAGACAACTTAAATTCATGTCTACACAGACAAAGAAATTTACTTGTGGGTTCCGTATTCTGTCTCACCTGGTTGGTGGGCACTAGTAGACATAAAGCGTGTGCGCCGGTTAGGAGTGAGTGCACATATCCATCGAAGCTTATCACTCCTGCCCACATGATAGTACTGATTAATAATCATTTAAAGAAAACCGACTACCACGTTGCTTTATGGTATTTTCACCTTTTTTTGCAAGCAGACAGTCCATACAAAACAATTTAAACCTGTAAGATCCAAGCCAATGCCATGACTCCTTCCATAGAGGGAATTGTAGAACATGTGATCTTGGACCATACTTGGAGCATGATTATTCCTGCTCCCCACTGACCTGCACTTACTCTGCATTTAATGATCCAGGCAAATGTACACTTTAGTTTGTCTCAGTAGTTCAGCTTATCAATATCATGCACAGACTTGTTTCCTACATGAACTTATGGAAATTTCTTTACAAACTACAATGAAGTTCATGATTTCACCCATTCTGTGGCATAACTGGAGACATTTCAGAAGTGGTAAAAAGCTTCAGAAGGACTAAATTGCTTTACTTAAACAATTTTGCAAAGTTTGCTCACATACAAAGGAAGGCCCAGTCCTTTAGGTTTCTTGACTGTCGCAATATTTTTCTTGCCTTGTCATATTTTTCCTGTCTTTACACTGTATTTTACAAATAATGGAAATAGAAGACATGATAGAAACTGCTTAATGGAATCCTAAGAGGATTCTTCTCTGAATACTCACATACTGGAGGTCTTGAGCATATAGTTGACCTCACGCTCATCTTGGTTCTCAAGCAGCTTAAGATTAAAAACATTGGCCAGCTGCTGACCTTGGTCTTCAAGATCTTCTGTTCTCAACATGGCCCGTGTACAGGAGTCAATAACCTGGAACTTGTCCCCACTGGTAACAGTGTAACAGAATTAATATCCCCTGTTTTACAGAGCAACAGTAAAATGATCTGTTGTAATCTAAACATTTCGCAGTTTCCACTTTATTTGACACACTTTAATAAAGTAGTCTAAACAGTAATCCTTAGTAAAGATAGCTTTTAGTTTTTAGTGAAGCTGTTTTAAACACATTATTTAATTTATCGTCAGTACAGTAGGAGGGAATATCAGTTTATTATATAATTATATAATTGACTAAACTAGCAAAGGAGGTAGACTAATTGTCTACAACTAAGAAACTAAGAAAATTTGAAAACCATTTATGAATAATGCAAGCTTTTCAAAAATTCATAAAAATCACTTAAATAAGAGTTAAAATCTAAAATAACAAAACAATAACTCATCGATACATTTTCTTCCGCTTATCTGAAGTCTAGACTAGCTAATCTTAAACTAGCGTGTTGTAGGTTCGACGCTCCTGTTCCAGAAAGAAATTAGCAGGAACACCAGAGGGGCAAAATACAAGCTACAACACAACGGTCCAGTGGACATCAACATATATGTCCTACCAAGCACGGCCAAACAATTTTCTACATGTATATCACACCACAAACATAACTAAGTGTCTTACTGAACATGATCCGGAATCAGAATCAGATTACCTTAATAATCCCTAAGGAAATTATGTTATGTTATGTTATTGTCATGGTCCTGGGCCGTGTTGGCCCAGTATTCTTACGGTAGTTCTCTTGTATTTTTGTATTCAGTTCCCTGTTTAGGTTCTGTTTCCTGAGTTGCCCTGTTATGTTGTTCCCTGTGTGCTTTCCCTTTGTGACTCTCACCCCCTGTGTGCCCCTCTATGTATTCATGAGCCCTTGTCCCCTTTCGTGTTTTATTCCATGTTTTCCCCAGCCTGTTATGTCTGTGTTCTCCCCGTGCTCTCTCTCCTCCTGTCTGAACCTCTGTACTTCCTGTTTGACTCTGCCCGTCTCCCGTCAGTGTTATGTTCACCCCGCCCTGTCTCGTTATGGTTATCTGTGTCAGCTGTGTTCCCCGTGTGTTCCCACTTTCCTCGTTAACCCTCTGTGTATTTCTGTCTGCGTCTCCCTCTGTTCGGCGTCGCGTTCTCCCTCATGTTGTGTGTTATTCTCCCCGTGGTTCCTGGTTTACTTTATGTTTAGCTTTCCCAGTTTAGTTTAGTACTGTTTTCGTGTTCCACTTTTTGCCAGCATTAAAGCTGTGTTTTTGAGTTTATCCCCGTGTCTGTGAGTCTGCATTTTGGGTCCTTCTCCTGCCTGCCACACAACGTACCATGACAGTTATGTTATGTTATGTTATGTTATGTTATGTTATGTTATGTTATGTTATGTTATGTTATGTTATGTTATGTTATGAATCCTACCATCCATGAGCAGGAAAAAGATCTCGGCTGTGGGTATACCCCGGATGTTTAGTTTGGTTGATGAGATTTTTAAGAAGTGTTATATTTGACCAAGCAAATAAAGGTTTTTGTCAAAAGACTGAAATTCAGAACTGAACCTAAATCAATGTCAGGTGCCAATTAAATATCTATTCAAAAAATTTACAAAACTATTGTGTTAGAGTACTTTACTAAATGCTTACCTGCGTTTGGTGACCAGCAACAGATTATTGAAAAGGAACAGGTAGACAGGCTGGTAGAGCTTACGGCTTCGCATGGTCCTAGTACTCTTTGGTCCACCCATTTGCTGTACGTCGCCCTTCTTTAGCAACCAGCGTGAGTGGGAAATGATGGGCACAGACTACAAGGTCAAGAGAAATAACAAACAAAAAGGGGTACAGACTTACTGAATTGTTCCAAAACAGAATACATTTGGAAATTCAATGAACCTAGCAGTGGCCATTTACCCACCTGCAAAGAGCAAGCAGTTGCTTTGGGTGATATGGAAAACATCTCAGTCACAGAGATAAACACAACTGTTTATTAATGAATGTTTAATTAACAATGAGAATAATAGCCAGCTCAAGATGTCCATAAATCGAAATCAATTATCTGAAACAATACATTTTCTCTGTGTGTCAAAAAGAAACAGGTACATGTTGGAACCAGAACTTGACCAGAATTCTCCTTAGACTTCTCATTTGCTGCATGTCTTGCAACAAATTAACAAATGAAGGTGTCAGAGTATTTTTGCTTTTAAAGGTTTTATTATTCATATAATAATCAGCTAAGAGTGTTTATATTTCTCTTCTGTACTCAACCAGCTGTGTATTTTAATTGCTGGCTCCCTACTTTATAACGGAAACTGTTTGCCTTCACATTATCAGTCTTTGCCTTCACATTGTCACTGTTTGCCTTCACACTAGCAGGAAA
>NW_024582588.1:868016-873018 GCF_018398535.1 Haplochromis burtoni | reverse complement strand
CTCTCACCCGTGCACGTTTAAAACTGCTCTAAGTGTCTGAGTGATATTTCATTGCATCTGAGTACTTGATAATAGAATATCTTTAACAGAAGGTCAAACAGTTCTTGATCTCCGTTAGGTGTTTTCTTTGCTGCAATTTGAGCAAGAAAACCTAACTCCCGATGTTAAAAGGAGTCTGCTACTTGACCTCTGTGAAGCATTGATGATTAGGATGGTAATTGTATCCTCATTACCAGAAGTACCCTACCATTAAGACCATGTCTGATGAGGCTTTAGTGGACATGCATCTCTCTTCTTCTGTGTCAGGTCTCTGCTGAATGTTTTTTGTTTCCTATTTTTAAGGACATGACTTTTAGGTACTTTCAGGTACTGTTCATCTACTGCAGATCAGTTTTTATGCCACTTCTTCTTTTACCATCCACTTGCTAGTTTCCTCAAATTTCAAATGTGTTCCACATAATGCCAAAATATCCCAAGTTTTCAGCTAATAGCTATTTGGTAATCACCTTTTGGGAGAAAACATATTCTATTCTATGCCCTTCAAACTGTGTTATCATTGATAAATATGTCATGATCATAGATTCAACTAAAAATATTGGGGGAAAAAAGTGTTTTTCACAGTCCCCTGGTCCTCCCTTGCTATCGAACCTGTAGCCCATGCCGTCATTCACAGCTGTCATCTTAAGGCTGACGTTTCTCCACAGTCACAACCAGATTGTTACAGTCCCAGTCACAATTTAATGGTCTAAAACAGTTCTTAGTTTTGTGTCTGCTTCCTGGTATGAAATCTTTTTATCTTAGTCCAGACTGACCCTTAATGCTGACCTTTTGTGTCCAGCAAGTGCATCTTGGCCTAGCATTGGCTTGGTGACAGAATGATTATGGCCATTATGAACTCACTGGATTCAGACTCCCTCCAGAAACCCCTCTCCACACATGGAGCTCAGCTGGAAAAGCAGAGATGATGGTTCTCTACCACCTCACTTCCAAACAGGAAGTAATTATCATCTCCATGTATCCCATTAGAGTCCTATTGTGTTTCAGTCTGGTGAGAGGCAGAGCACTCAATGTGGCCCAAGCAATAATTAACTCCAATGATGACTGCTGCTATGCTTTGACTCAACAGAACTCTGACTTTTTGTCATCCTGGCTATAATGCTAAAGAGAACCCTTAGCTACAGCACTTTCAGAAAGACATCTACTGTTGATGAAATGTGTTCCTCATTATTGTAAATTTAAATATTATTATGAAATAATACACATAAACAGCTCCATTCAAAGTGCGATGGATGTCTCTTCTAACAAGACCAGGTTTTCCCCAGAAAGTTTCTCAATTAACTTTAAAGTCCACATCAGTCTTGGACACCACTCAGACAGACAGAGAGTGACTGAAGGGGAACTGGGAAGGGGAGCAGAGAAAACTATAGAGTCCGGCATTGTTTTGGCCAAGTTACACACCAATTGACTAAAAGTGATACTGTACTGCAGAAAGTCAACACCAAGTGAGAGTGCCACCTAAACGAGGATCTCAATCCTAAAGAAAACCTGTGGAGTTAGCTGAACCTTTGAGTTGCCAAGAGGCAGGCAAGAAAGTCATTGTGCTGTGAGTTTCTATAAAAAGACATGGGCCAGCATTTTTCCTGAGATGTGTGCAAACCTGGTGACCAACTACAAAAAAAAGTTATTTTTTGTTTATTCACTCTGTCTAATGAGTCTGCACTTCGGTCCAAAAACCAATATACTCCCCCTTGATTGAAAAAGCTTGTTACAATAACATGTATTTTACCTTGGATTTAAACTCAAGTGTCTTTTCAATGCTGATAAGCTCCTCGGTGCGACTCATTTTCCGCACCCCTTCATTACAGTCTTTTACAATCTGAGAAAGAAACAAAAATTAGAGACAAAGAAAAAAATGATTTACCCCATAAAACAGGAAAAGACTAAACATAAATTCAAACTGTCCATAGTATTATATTATTATGTATGTTGTATATATTGCAACTCCAACTCTATAACATTTTAATGGAATTAAACAGAATTCAAATACCTGCAGATCTCATAAACCAATATTTTAGCTACAATACAACACAAGGAATGAAATAAGTATAAAATAAAACATTTGACTATTTCATGAAAATATTTAATCACTTTGAATTTGTTACATTCTCTAAAAAGTTGACAAAAGCCTGAAAAAGTAATGCTAAAAAGAAACAAGGGGAGGAACATTTTGCAGCTAATTGGTTTAACTTGCTGTAGACAAGTTAGCAAAAGTAAAGATGTGATTCACCAGTTTCCACAAAACTGGCCGTCCAAAAAATACAGTTTAATACTCTAAAGCCTAACATGTTGCTGGTGTCAGACAGTTATTTTGCAACATTTTTTTTAAAACATCTGTAATGATTTTAATGTGGCACCTTGACTGGGATTACTGTAATGACCCAAATATCAGTGAAAAGCACAGAGTTGTTGCTTTCAGGAACCATTGGAATTTTACTATTGCACCAGTGGTACAAAAGTTACCGTACTAGTTTGGCCTAAAAGTTCTATCGTGCAAAGAGCATTATGAATCAAAATTTGAAATTTGTTTTTTAAATGATATTCATTGTATCCTTCAGTCTAAAAACAAGAGCGATCATCTCACTAATGGGAGCTTGCTTCAAAAGCCTGCATCTCTGACAATATGAGGCCTCATTAGTGATACTGGCAACCTTCCACACCAAGGTATATACAACAACATATGCGCTCATCCAGATAATGCCTTATGTGAATTGCATTTTAAAAATACTGAACTGCTTACTGTAGATATTTTTAAAAATCAAGGTTTCATCGTATAAGAGTGTAGATTTACCTGCCTGCAGTCAAGACTTCTCACTAACTGAAAACACTAAACATAATGAAACAAAATGGGAAATAAGACCTTTTGATTGTATCTCTTAGGATTTTATATCAGACAAGAATGGGAAAGCATTCTTCTCCTCAGTTCCCATACATTTCCAGACTGTTGTTAAAAGAAAAGTCGATGACGCTACACAGTAATAAACCTTGTCAAAACTTTTTCGAGACATGTTGCTGCCACCAAGTTCAAGTTCAACTAAAAATGTTTTTAAAATGGGGCAGTAGTAATAGTGTCGTAAATCAATTAATTATTAGAAAATCAAACGCTGAAAAAGGAAATAAAAAGAAAAATGTTGCTCACCTTCTCCAGTTCATGATGTGCTTTTATGGCATTTGCTTCCCTCTCTGAGTTTTCTTCAGCTTTTTTCAGAATGTTCTGTCGAAGACAAAGTGGTCATCATCATCATCATCATCATCATATACATTTTCTTTGCAAGCGTTCACTGCTTAAAACGTTAAAGGAACACTTCAAAATCACATCAGATTTCACTGGAAAAAAACAGCATGGTAGATAATGTTGAAATTTAAAGTCAGTTAGGATAGAAAGGACCACATCATTTGATGGAATGTAAAACTATTCACCTATAAAAAGTCAAACTGAAACAAAAAAACAGCAGGCTACTTGTGATGGTCCGTTTTGAGTTTTGGGGATGCTTAGTGGTTTCTAGTTTTAATTATCTTTGTATTATAGTTTTTACATTTTGTACTGTTGTAATTCTGACTTTTTATTATAGTGTCATTGTTATGTCCCAGTTATTTCTGCAGTGAGTTACCGCAAGGTTGTTTTTATTTCCTTTTTGTATCCCCATTCTGTCCCCTCAGTCTTGTCTCTTGTCTCTTAGTCTTGGTCTCTGTGTTCATTACTTCCTGTTTTATTTTGACATCCCGTGTTCTGTGTGCATTCAAAATGAAAGATTCTGAGGTCTAACCTGGAGGCATTGGATGGAGTGAAAGATAATGTCCTAGAGGTGTTCTACTGTATTCAAATAAGTGTGGGGGCCAGTCAATAGTATCAATTCCTTCATCCTCCAGGAACTGCCCGCATACTCTAGCATCATAAGACGAGGCATTGTTGTGCATCAGGAGAAACCCATGAACCACTTCACTAGTGTAGAGTCTGACAATGGGTCCAAGGATCTTGATAACCCTGGCACTCAAGGTGCTTTTGCCTAGCCTGTAGGGGTCTGTACGTCCCTTCAGTGATATGCCACCCCAGACCATCATTGACCCATCAAAGTGGTCATACTGAATGATGTTATAGGCAGTATAATGTTCTCCCTAGCTTCTCCAGACCCTTTCACATCTGTAACATGTGCTCTGAACAAACCTGTTCTCATATGTAAAAACCACAGGGCACCAGTGGTTTGGCAATACCAACTGGGATCCAGAATTCTGGGTAGAGAGTAGAAGGGTCTACTACAGGATGTGGGGCCATCAGGCCACATTCATGAAGTCTGTTTCTGATTGTTTAGAGACATTCGCACCACTGGCTTGCTGGCTTATCCTTGAACTCATCCTGTGCCTCCTTGCACAGAGGAGCAGATACCTGTCCTGCTGATAGGTTGAAGACCTAGAGCAGGGGTGGCCAACTCCAGGCCTCGAGAGCCGGTGCCCTGCAGGTTTTAGATATCACCCTGGATCAACAAACCTGAATCAAATGATTAGTTCATTACTAGGCCTCTGGAGAACTTCAAGAAATGTTGAGGAGGCAATTTAGTCATTTAAATCAGCTATGATGGATCAAGGACACATCTAAAACCTGCAGGACACCGGCTCTCGAGGCCCGGAGTTGACCACCCCTGACCTAGAGTAACTTTCTGTTTTCTTATGCTACAAGTAGTGGCACTGACAAAATGCAAAAAATAGTGAAAAAACAATCAGGAAAAAAATGTCAGTGGCTTTCACCTTTTGAGGAATTGTCTTGTTACACATCTAGTGAACCTGTTGTTAATTTGATTAACACCAAAGCAGCTTAAACTGTTTAAGAACCCCTTGCTTGTGTGTTTGTGTGTTTGTTTGTTTGTTTGTTTGTTTGTTTGTTTGTTTGTTTGTTTGTTTGTTTGTTTGTTTGTTTGTTTGTTTGTTTGTTTGTTTGTTTGTTTGTTTG
>NW_024582588.1:862904-867996 GCF_018398535.1 Haplochromis burtoni | reverse complement strand
GTTTGTTTGTTTGTTTGTTTGTTTGTTTGTTTGTTTGTTTGTTTGTTTGTTTGTTTGTTTGTTTGTTTGTTTGTTTGTTTGAGGTGTGTGTTTATGCAACACTGTCTTTGGAACAAAATCATGGTCCCCCATGGTACCTAAGCCTACCTCAAAGTATGAACAAGAGACAAATAACTGAAGTCTAACTGACTCAGATATTGCCCAGATTAACAAGGTCCACGTCAAGTTTTCAGGAAACAGGACATACTGATGAGTAGTGGGATAGGGATACTGGAACAAACCATACATAACTGATAACACAGAATGAATTGGTTGTTACTATGCCAGCAAACCCACTGAGGGAGGTTATTTACAACGCATATGGGAACTGTGGATGAAGTGAGAACCAGCATTCCTCACTGCCACCTGCTCCTGGATCACTGTTTGGTTAAAAATAACCAAACAGCGTCAATCAGTCCAACTCAGTGTGTTCCTTCTTCCTAATGTTGTTCTCACTTGGTATTACTAGGTCTATCACTACAGCCGTCTTATTCTGCATGTCTACCACTACTATGTCCAGTGGTTAGCCACCACCATTTTGTCCGCCTGTATCTGGAAGTCCCACGGGATCTTAGTTCGGCAATTCTCCACTACCCCTGGGGTGTCTCACATTTTGACCTCGGGACTTCCAGGCCATATTTGGCACAGACACTTCTGTATACTATGCCGACCACTTGGTTATGTCATTCCATGTATGTTCCTGCCTGCTAGCATCTTGCGCCCTGCTGTTATGTGCTGGATTGTCTCAGGAGCATCTTTACACAGCCTGCACCTGGGTTCTTGCCTGGTGTGATAGACCCCAGCCTCTATGGATCTTGTGCTCAGAACTTGTTCCTCTCCTGCCATGATTAGTGCCTCTGTGCACTACCTGGAGTGATGTCTCCTTCACTCCAGGCATACAGCTTGATTTCGTCTAGCACTCCAGCTTTGTCCAGCCACTGGTGGGATTTCTGGATGTCAGCCAATTCCTCTATCTGCCGGTGGTACATACTGTGCAGGGGTCTATCCTTCCATGATGGTTCCTCCTCTTTAGGGATGGGTATCGAAAACCGGTGCTTGTTGAGAACCGGTTCCCACTGTTTCAATTCCTTGGAATAGTTTGCCATTTTTGCAAACGATTAAATAAATAAATAAATAAATAAATAGAAGTAAATAAATATAGGCTTTTTTATAGTCCATCCAGGTAGTGCACAGGTTGGTCTGGTTTTATGGTCTCGAGTGACTGCTTTATCTACCAGTAGATATAGCTTTGCCCCTCTGGTTTTTCTGTCTATTACTTTCTGAGCCATATAGCTGTTCATCTTAGCTGCTACAATGACAGGATCTTTCATGTAGTGTTGAAGCAGGTCTTTAGGGTTTAGGACTGTCCTGCCTTCACTTAGCCAGTCTGGGTATGTCTCATCCATTAACAGCTGGTTCATTTGTGCTGCCAGGTGCAGTTAACTTCTTTAAACCGTAGATGTACATGTAAGAACTGTCCAACTCTTCAAGCTGTCCAGCTCTTCATGCTTGAGTCTATTTCTTGGATGTCTTCTCATTATGATGGTTACTTAATCCTGTTTAGGGAGGTTACTTTAGTCTGTTATTAGCTCCACGGGCCACTGAGCATTGTTATTATAAGTTGCCGCCGTCTCCGATATGCTCTGTCACCACCCTTGGTGGGGCTGTTCTCATATTGTTCCCCTGCCACTGAGAGCACATCTTGGATGGTTCAGTGGAGTACAGCTGGTTTATGCTCCTGGCTCCTGGAAACAGCCTACATACCAAATGAAAAGGATGGGCATGGCTCCAGACAGTTCTGTGATATAAAGGTCATTTGAGGTCAGCTTCAGTCTGAGATTTGATTTAGCATTCAACATGCTTGTCACAAATGGAAAAAGAAAGTGCATGGCTTTCCCTAAAGTATTTACTGGGCAGCTGTGTCCAAAAGTCCAACCATGTCTGATTTCTGAAAGGGGACTTCAGTGTCTCGTCACAAGACAGTTCTATTAAACTCTCCTGCTGAACAACTGTAAAATCTTCAGACATGTCAGATGCTTTGATGCTGATGCCGTTTCTCATCCAGCTATTCACTTCTGCTGTCCCTGGAAAATATTTACTGAACTGTTGTCTGAAAGAGACAAAGAATGCAACAATGTTGTCTATGACTCCATTGGCAAGGTTTAGGTTGTTGTCAGACAGGAAACTCTTCAAACTGGGGACAGCTGCCTTTTGCTGCTCTACACACCCCAGTTCCTGCATCCTACTTAAATTCAGATATTCAAATAACCTGTCTTAGGAAATCAGCCACAACCATCTGCGCCCATGGCCTATGGATCACCTTGAACTTAAAAGACTGGAGAGCCTGATATCACTGGTTGATCCAGGTATTGGCATTCTTCATGCGATGGAGTGAATTCAGCCGGGATCTGAACAGAGGGTAAAAGGGTTGCCCAGGAGGCAATAACGAAGATAGTCGACTGCCCATTGCATGGCCAAGCACTCCTTTTCCACTGTACTGCCCCCAGCCCCTTATTCAGGCATCAGTAGGCAGAATGAAAGGTAGGGAAACATTAGGACTGTGGAGCAGGCGTTCCCCATAAAGAGCCTTCTTTACTTGCACAAACCCTGCCTGCCACTGCTCTGTTCACTGGACCAGATCTGTGAGGGGCTGGTCAACTAAGTCGGGCATGAACCACCAGTAGTAACCAGCCAGCCCCAAGAGCCATCTCACCTCTTTTTTGGTCTTGGGATGCAGGCAGAATGTGAAGGCTGCTGTTATTTCTATCTGAGGGTGTATCTGACCCCTTCTTAAGTGGTACTCCAGATACTGTACATCTGGTCGTCCTACTGCACTCTTCTTTGGGTTGGCTGCGAGCCTCAGAGACTCCAGGACTGTGGCTACTCACATACTCTGGTCAGATTCCACTGGTGATGATAACGTCATCCAAGTAGATGGAAGGATATGCAGCATGACACAACAGCCATAAGGCATTGAAGGGTGGTTGGGGCTTCAAACGAGCCGAACAGAACTGTGACTTATTTTTACAAACCGTACAGAGTGCAGAAGGCTGGTTTTTCCTTGAACTATAGAGGCAAGGTAATCTACCAGTAGTCCTTAGTTAAATCCAATGTTGTGAAAAAACAAGCAGTGCCAAACCGATCCAGGACCTGGGGCATGGAGTAAACGTCAAACTGTGACACTGTCACTGGCTGCAGCTGCTGTCATTGCTGTAGTAAGGACCCAAATGCAGACATTCTGAGGGCAAAACTAGGTTTTAAGGCTATTGAGGCTAAATAAAGATGCAAAACAATGACAAGAGGTCACTAGGAAACATTAACTGGGCATGAACTAAATCATTAAGGATGTGACACATGAAGCAAGGAACATGAAACTAGAAACATGAAAACCTGGAACACGTGAGGAAGATGAACAGATGATCTGACAAAGGGGTGAGGAAGACAGAGACAATATATATCACTGGGTGATGAGGGAAGTGGAAATACATGGGAACACAACAGGAACAAATTAGACATAATGAGACAGGGGAAGCATTACTGCACACATTTAGCACAGGACGAGTGACTGTCAAAATAAAACAGGAAGTACATGAACGCACGAACATTGACAAGGACACACAAGCTTGACAGTAGAAATGGGGATCTACAAAACATGGAGGCATATAACAGACTCGGGGAGACAAAGGATGAAACACAAGGTGAGGAAAATGGGAACAGGTGAGGGAGATGAAACACAGAGACACAATTAAGGAACCGAGAAACAAATAGGGAACACAAACATGAGACGGAGAGGGAATAAACAGAGACATGACAGGGAAAACATACACATAGGACATCACAGACTCTCAGAGGAGACACAGGGATGAGACAAAGTGTTAGGTGCGGCTGTGTGCAGGCAGGAATAGGACCCAAGGTGCAGACTTCGGAGACAGACGTGAACTCAAAAAGGCTTTAATTAAGTACTCAAAATATAACATAACTGAAAAAGGCTCAAAACAAACTTAAACCAGAGCAATGACAGAACACACAGCAAAGTAAACGGTAGATCGCGACACAGACACCAAGAAACACAGGGCTTAAATACACAGAGGGAGCAATCAGGGAATGGGTAACAGGAGGGAAACACAGCTAGGGCAAATCAGGCCTAACGAGACAAGGGGGAAGCAAAACCAGACACATTAACATCAGACATGGACTTTCAAAGTAAAACAGGAAACATAACACAGACTCACGGGCAGGCACTATAACAAAAGGGAACAGAGACGTGGGAACAGGGCAGACACAAACACTGACTGAACACGGGGATATAAGAACTTAAGATACACATAGACACGAACTAGACAAGGGGATGCAGGTGAAAGGGGAGACAGAGCAACTAAAGAAGACAGAGACATAAGCCATTAGATAGAACTCAAAGAAACCAAAAACTAGACAGTATAAATAATATAAACTCAAAAGCCCTGGGTCGACGACCCAGGCATCCTAACACAAAGACATGAAAACATGAACCAGAAATAAAAATAATCTCTGAGGGATGAAAGAACTAACTCAAAACTAATCTGTATAAACTTGAACTTAAAACATCTTCATGATGCAACGGAAAGAATCACGAATACAAAATAAACTAAAAATGCTGGGTCAAAGACCCAACACCCTGACTGACACCTCATTCACCTACCAGTAGTCTACACAGAACTGTATAGACGTATCTGTCTTCACCACAAGAACTATGGGGGCTACACAACATGCTATGTGACTTGTTTTACTCCCAATTTTAGCATTTCAGCCAATTCTTTCTGACACTTTGGCTAGCAGGCTAAAAAATTCCAAGAAACTGAACTACTGGAACCAATTCTCGATTTCCATCCCTACGGATGGGATGGGATGGGATGGGATGGGATGGGATGGGATGGGATGGGATGGATGGATGGATGGATGGATGGATGGATGGATGGATGGATGGATGGATGGATAGATAGATAGATAGATAGATAGATAGATAGATAGATAGATAGATAGATAGATAGATAGATAGATAGATAGATAGATAGAT
>NW_024582588.1:825476-862884 GCF_018398535.1 Haplochromis burtoni | reverse complement strand
GATAGATAGATAGATAGATAGATAGATAGATAGATAGATAGATAGATAGATAGATAGATAGATAGATAGATAGATAGATAGATAGATAGATATGTTGGTAAACTCACCTGAACAAGAAGCTTGAGCCTTGTAATCCTTTGAAAAGGAAGGATGAGGAAAGATGTAAAGGACAGGCCCTTGACACATGAATGGTTTTCTAGTGTAGCCATAGTGTCCCGAAATTGCTGGTTTCCGTCTCTGGACAGACAGTCATAATCAGAACTTGGACATTCAAACACATTGATTATTTGAATACTATATGTTCTTCATATACTATATGTTCTTCTCCTTATCTCTATATGTGTTGAGAGATAAGGAAAGTGGCAGTGCAGCAGTATGTCTATGACATGTCTTTGGCCTGTACATATTTAATGGTAGGTTAAAAGGAGGTTCTTTAGAGAGATTCATACTAGAATCAAGAGCAATCAGCTGCACCCTTTAGGGTTCATAAAAGCAAATCATTAGCCTCCATCTCAATCTGTTCCTATCCTTTTTTGCATATCCTTCTTTACTACATACAGTACATATATCTCCTCTCTCGTCTTCTGCTATTCACCCTTCCTCATTGCAAAGCATCTTTCCAAATCATTCAATCTGAGGTGCCCCTCTGATGTATTCATTTCCAATCTTGTCCATTCTCATCACTCCCAATAAAAATTTTAACATCTCTGCCACCTCTAGCTCTTTCTCCTGTCTCTTTTTAGTCATATATAACCAAAGGAAATATGGCCCTACCAAATATGATACAAATAAGGTCCCTATATGGTCACTAATGACATCAAACCTTTAGTGTCCACCTACATAAAATCAATAACTGCAGCCTTTAAATGCAAAATACTAAACGTTTGAACAAGAATGCAAAATAAAAAATAAAAATACATGGCTAACACCAAACATTGTGAAGAAAAAAAGCAGTCTTACATGCAATTAAATATGAACTGCCTTTTGCATGAATAAAGCAAATAAAATTATTTTCCCATGAAACTTGTATATGAAATGAAACCAAAATTAGATATGAGATAGGCAGAAAAGCTACAATACAAACAACCCACAATCATTACCTATCCAAACTGACAACATTTGGAGAGCACATTTTGAAAATCACTACAATGACATACGTATGAACCCCATTAATTAAGACAATGTAAAAACACTTTCAAAAAAAGCAAGAAAGAAACCAGAATCCCCTTAAAAATTTCCCAATTACCTGGAAAGAAGTGAAAACAAAGGAAAAAAATTAGAAGCTAGAAAGGGATTAAGCCAATAATCTGGGTTTTATAAATTGGGTTAGGGGTTAGGTTAGGTTAGGTTAGGTTAGGTTAGGTTAGGTTAAATTGAGTTTATTAAAGACTTTCCTTAAAGACGTGTAAGCCAAAATCCCTCCTGAAACCTGGTGACCAACTACAAGAAATGTCTTTCTGTTGTACTTGGCAACCAAAGTTGACCCAGTCATGTTTTGCTTAGAGATTAAATACTTATTTCAGTCAATGGCATGCAAATAAATGTATAACTTTTATGTAAAAGCATCTTTTTTTTGTTGATATTTTGTCTGTCTCTATTAAAAATTTATCAACAGATTTCATTTATAAGCAAACTTACAAAATTCATCAGGCATCAAATAATTATTTCTCCCATTGTACTGGTCATACCCAACAACACTGCATTTTCTCAACATTTGTCATTACAAAAACTTGCTTAACAGAGACTTAAAACATTAACAGATGATATTTATTTTAAAACTTTCTCTAATTCCAAGCATGTATTTATCATTAACAGCAATACTTACAAAAATAGCAGGAACTATATTGTGTTGTTTTAACAGAAACAAAAACACTATGAAAAATGAATTTTTAAAAAATATAAGTGTAAATAAATATAAATTACGATCATTCATATTTTTCTAACAACAACAAAAAAAATGACTCATACAACACTCCATAATTTAACTATTTGTGTATGAAGAAGGCATATGAAATATAATACTCACAAAATGCGTCTGTAGTTCTTCTCCTGGTACGCCTGATTAATGACGTATGTGATAAACACATTGAAGTGTTTTGCTGCATGGTAATAAACAATGTCACACACATCAGGAATCAAAATAGACTTCTCAATTCGGTGTTCAAGATCCATCAGGAACCTGAAAAAATTATGAGATTTCTATAACTCAAGGATATTGTGTGGCTAAACTTCACAGTTAAGACTTAATAAACTGATTTTGGTTAACATATACTGTCCCACCTTTCACTGGCTTTCATCACTTCCTCGATGTTGGAAAACAGAAAATGCATGTCGGACTGGCTTAGCGTGTTCACTAAAACAGGGTTACGTAGGAAATGTGTCTCTAAAATTTCCAGACTCTTGTAGTAGGATGCCTCTGAAGTGACCAGCTCAAACATGGCCTAGGGACAAAAGGAAATTTCAATACAGTATAAACAAATCACTACCAGGGCAGCTGTCTTTTAATTTGTTTCTCAGCAGCATTGTCAGTCTGTCTACCAGTTGGGCAAATAGTCTTTACTTAGTCCTTTCTAACCATTGCACTTTACAGTGTGTTTTTACTATCTAACCATTCACACACCAGTTCTAGTGGTTTGCTTGGGAGCAACTTTTGGGTTCAGTGTCTTGCCCAGGGCAATTTTAACTTGTAGAAGGATCAAATACCAAATGACGAACACCACAATTAATTGATTATCCACCTTATCACATAAGCTATGGTCTACACTGAAATATTTTAGTATCACTTGGTACATTCGTCTATTTGTATGCCATTTATATGTTTTACATCCACACATATACTAAGATCTCTTTATTAAGTGTCTGTTGTGATTGAGTCTGCTAAGGTCAAACGTACATATCGTTACACTTCCTGGAGCTTAGTGTATTTTTTCTAAAGGATTTCCCAAGTTTATGATTAATAAAGTACACTAAACATAGTGGGCCAGTCCTTTTAAATTTTAAATGCAGGTGTTTTCAGTCCCATTGCCACAGGTGAATAAAATCAAAACCTTGGATTAATATAGCAGGTTCATAACCAGCTTCATGTGACTGTTTATCCTGATTGTCATTGTAGGGTAAGTGAATTCAGATAACAGAGACATAATCTAGTTACACTTAACCCACTTTGCAATAAAGGACCCTCGCCATACAGTCTGCCTTTACAAACATTTGTGAAACAAGGAGTTGTTCTAAAGACGTCATTGAAATCAAACATGTTACTGTAATAAATAACGTTACTCAATCCAAATAACTTTTTGGCCTCACAAAATTGCTCACCTCTTGCATTATAATTTCTTTGTGCGGTAACTGAGTAAGCAGACCGCTTGCCTGCACAGCTTCCAGGTTCTGCCACAAGGTCAGTGACTGAGCACTATTCCTCAGCTGCAGCTGTAACACTGGTGGAGACATTACACCAGAGTCTGTCCCCACAGTCCCTGCCTTGACCCCAGGAAAAAGGTTGTCACGCTGACGCCGCTGCTCAATCTCCTGCTGCTTGGAGGTGTCTCGGTATTCCTGGTACAGGAAGGCTAAAGAGTCAAAAAATGATTAGTGCGCGTTAAGTATGCATATACAGCTTATTTTTTCAGTGGCTTCAATTACCATTCTTTCATACGGTGTCTAGACAGAAGGCATACACTATTGTATATGGATAAAAGTTCTGGGTTAGTCAGTTAAACTGAAAATGTACTTGTTTCTTTAGTCTCATTGCCACAAGTGTATAAAATCAAGCACCTAACCATTTAGTCTGCCTTCACAAACATTTGTTATAGGGTTGTTTTAAAGAGTTCATTGAATTTGAGTGTGGTGCTATAATAGTATGCCACTGTTAGAACAAGTTAAAATTCCATCACTTCTAGATGTCATTGTGAAATGAAATTGGTTAGAAACCACAAAACCTATACTATAATTCAGTTTTAGCTCAACTGACCACTAAATCAGATAAAAGGTCTGCGAAATCAGATAGAAACAGTGAGGATAGATAGCAACAAATAAAACTGACTTTAGAGTTTTCCATTTAGGGTGGACATGGGTAAGTGTGTTAATTCAGGATCAAATGAGTTAACACTTGGGAGTTTGGGGGCATTTATATAATTTACAAACAGTCATTTAGAAGAGAGACCTGGTGTCTAATAATCCACATTTCACTTTTAGGTACAGTTGAGGATAGGGATGGGTATCAAAACCCGGTTCTTGTTGAGAACCGGTTCCCACTGTTTCAATTCCTTGGAATTGTTTGCCATTTTTGCAAACGATTCCCTTATCGATTCCAGTCGCCCCGAATGACGTCACCACGTTGCAGAGCATCATTTACCTGGCAGGAAACATGGCGGCTCAAACGCTCAAAAGTTTGATTATACTTTACGAGAACGGCTGACAACAGGGCAACTTGCAATACTTGCAAAGTAGATATTTCATTTAAGGGAGGAAACACTACGAATATGCAAAAGCATTTGCTCACAAAACACGTGATAACCTTAAATGAATGTCATGTTTTTAATTCCGCTCCTGACTCGTGAATCTCAACCCAGCAGCAGCGGTAACGTTTGCACGTCCTCTCCCGTTAATGCGGCAGGTAAATAATCAACTAACAGTGCATATTATGTTAGCTCGATCTGCCTTATTACAAACCTGCCATTACTGTGCATTTAGGTGACCATGATGAAAGAGACAGAGTCTGGCTCAGATGCTGGCAGTTCTCGCTGCAGTCTACCGGTAGAGTCTCCTTTCAGGCCAGGATAGACGAATGTCACCGAGCAGTGACTCAGTTTGTGGTCAAAGGCTTGCACCCATTTGCCACAGCAGGTGCCCCCGATTTTCGGTAAGTGTTTAATTGTAGGCAGGGACATTACTGGATATTCTTGTGTAATTGCTACAGAATAATTTATGTTATACTTTGTTATTGCTACAGATGAATATTTATTTTGATATTTTACATTTACAATTTTTTTCCCCGGGGACCCTGTGACACCCCACTGAAGAGCCGTAGGCTGGAACTCTTAAGATCTCACTGTTGGGTTTGTAAGGCCATGTTACTCCTAAATTTCTATCTTGTTCAAAGAGAAGATATAAAACAAAGTTCTAAGCTAATCGACCTTAGTGTTCTCCTTTTTAAAAAAGAATCGATAAAGAATCGAATCGTTAAACAGAATCGAAAATGGAATTGGAATCGTGAAAATCTTATCAATACCCATCCCTAGCTGAGGATACTGTATTGTTCTTTCTGATTACATTTTTAAGCTTAAATCAATTTTTGCTCATTTTTGGTTTGTTTGTTATGGTAAGGGAGCACACAAAATCTCTATGGGGATATAGTTTTGGGAAATGGCAGGAGGGGAGAAGCTGCATGCAAGACTAAAACTCAATTCTTGATGGTCATGTTTTGGAGGTTTTAATAAACCATCTATCAATTTTCTTTTGCTTATGTGTGGTCAGGTCACAAGGGCAGCTACCTAAGCAGAGAAGCCCAGACCTTCCTGTCCCTTGTCACCTCCTCCAGTTTACTGGGAGAAACACAGAGGCGTCCCGATGCAAAGAACATGCCCAGAACACCTCACCCAGGAGGCACCCAGCAGGCATCCTTGTAAGATGCTTGAACTACCTCACCTGGCCCCTTTTTGACGTAGAGACGGCCGCTTTTGACGGCCACTCTTTGGATAAAGCTCATTTCCTCTGCTTCTGTCTGCGATCTCATTCTTCCAGTCACTACCCAAAGCTTGTGACCATAGGTGAGGGTAAATTGGGAGCTTCACGTTTACCCAATCCAGCTGTCAATCTTCTGCTCCCCACACTCTTGAGCAAGACCCCAAAAAGTCCATGTCACTTTCTGGACACCACTCAGGTACCCGAGTGGTGTCCAGAAAGTCCAGAATGCTGTTTATAGAAAACATGTGCTAAAGAGTTTTTTCCTCAGCAGATGTGTGAATAGGGAAAATCAATTTGAAATGTGCAGAGACTGGTGGTGTACCAGGGGCTTCTGTTTAGGGCTACACTTCACTGTCACCCAGCTGGCCTAATGTCCCATCTGCTTGGGATGGCTAACAGTGGCTAATTTACAGTAAGTTGTTCCCCTGTGGTAATTTGTAAATTTTTTTGAAAAGTCGATTTTAGCAGTTATCTCAAAATTAACTGTCATATAGTCTATCGATCAATTCACTGGTTGTGAGGTGCCAGTGCTAATCACCATTCCACCAAAGATACTTACATATTAAATAAAAATAAAACCAAAATATACAGGAATTGTTTTTGGTATTAGTATGTGTCGGTGTTTCCAAATAATCAATAGAACCACAATCCAGAATTTAGGCAAATATTTATTGAGAATGGGGTGTCTAAATTACTTTGTGTGCATGCTCTTTGTATTGTTATATTATCAAACTCTCATGACATTTTTTAATTTCTGTGTAGGTTCTCAGTCATCCGGGCCTTGATAGTCTAAGGAGTTTGGAAGAAAGTGACTGGACTTCTTTAAGTTTTGAGAAGACACCTCTCATCCAGGAGGCTTATTCAGTTCTAAATCAAATGGTGGAGAGTCCCAGGTATTTAAACCCATACTGGGTGTTGTCCCTTAAGAGGGTCGTTGACCCACTATCCTAATCATATGCCTCATCAGACGAGCCAATGTGTGAAAAACGGCACAGGTCATTATCACCAGAAGTTTCAAGTGAAACCATTGTGAGATATTGTCTCCACCTTTTTTGTGACCTATTGAGGACACCTGACCTAAGATGTGAGTGCGGTTTGAGGCGCCTGGGAAATGATCTCAAAACTGCATTGTAGGTGGCTGACAGTTGGTGTCATAACAAACCCTCGCTGTTTAATGATGGTTGTTCACAGTGGACATAGATGGCTCCTTTTAGTTTTCAGTCCAAAATGTGAACACTGGCATCTTCAAAAGAATGACCTTTATCCTTTAGTTGCAGATGTACAGCTAAGTCTTGTCCTATTGAGGTGGCTCTTCTATGTTACATCATGAGTGACAACAGTGTTATGTTATGTCATGTTATATTATGTTATTCTGTTTTTCTCCCTGCTTGGGGTCTGACCTTTTTTCCTGTGCATCTTTTCTGATTCATCACAAGTTGTTGTTCCTGGTGGTGATGGGAGTGAAACACTAGATACCAGACTGTGTGTGGGGCTTCTGGTAAACTCGTTAAACAGTGTTAAGGCTTATATGCTCCTCAGTGCATTATCTTTTGAGTCTTCCCTGTAGCTTTCCTGGTGAACTATGTTTCTATCTACTGAGTTGATATGATATGTGGTGATACCTGGGTCAAAATCAAAACCGAAGAAGTAGAAAAACTGGTTCATTCCATGGAAAAGTTTTAGAACTGAAGAAAATGTCCATTTACTTACTTTTCAAGCTCCTTAGAAAAACTTAAATATATACTAACAAAATATTAATAGAAATTCTGGATAATTAAAATTTGTTATCAATAATTGGACTGGTTGGTTCTTATATAGCTCGTTTCTATTCTGCTTGAGCATTCAAAGCCCTTTACAAATTCACACATTCACACACAATCAATCCCAAACCCAAACAATCATTCAAGCACTATTTTTCCTACACCCAAGTGCTTTCTATCTAACATTCACACACATTTATACTTGAGGAGCATATCTTCAGAGACCACCTTGAGATTAAGTATCTTGCCCAAGTATACTTAGGCATGCAGACTGGAGACTGGAGCAGCCAGGGATATAAACTACCAACCTTCAAATTATAAGATGAACCTCTCCACATCCTGAGCTACAGACACCCCAACACAGCTAAACTGTGCTTCTCACAGGTGGGCTGAAAGTTTGCTGGTGCAGAAATTGGAACATGTTGTGTAATCTTCCTCAGTCATATACTGCAGATTACTTTTGTGGGTGTAGAACTGGACTTGAATTACATAAGAGCAGGGTTAAAGTACAGTCTCACACATAGCAAAAATAAATGCACAGACTTTGGAGAAACATATGTGTACTGTATTGTTCCACTTCTTAGTCAATTTTCAGGCTTCCTCTTCTTCATTTAAGATTTAGGATTGTTTATTATATTCTTAAATGCTGCCATCATGAGTAAGTTTCTACTAATCCCTGTAAAAATCATCCAAAGTGAATTAGACTGTGTGGAGTAGTCTATCAATCCAGGAAACTCTATGTGAGGCACAAAATTGCTTAACCAGTCAGCGATCTGAATCTACATACAGGAAGATTTTATCATGCATATTATTGAGTTAGTAAAGTGTTAGAGAGCTTACGTGAATGGTGTGACTTACCACTGCTTATATTAGCCATAATATAGAAACAAATACAAAAGGGTTTTCTAGCAATAGCTCTGATGGTGGGTGTAATATATGCACTACTCTCACCCTTTGTCAAACTCACCAATATTTTTGATGATTTTGAGACTGTGGCAGATTGTCTGTGAGCATTCTCCATTTCTCAGCACCCTACGAAGAAAAAAAAGGACATACCTTTGTGAAGAGAGCGCTTATCTCTCGCTTTCTCTCTCTCTCTCTCTGTGTGTGTGTGTGTGTGTGTGTGTGTGTGTGTGTGTGTGTGTGTGTGTGTGTGTGTGTCATCACTACTACATTTCAAATCTTTTCATAAGATAATATAATATAATATACATTCTTACAATGTGTAATTTTATTTTGTGAAAAAACAATAAGCATTTTTATCTTATTTATTTGTCTAATTTCTTATCATATTATTTGCTTTCATCAGAATTCAAATGATTTTTAATTTTTTTTATAAATTTATATCTCTATTTCTAAAATATTTATATCTCTATTTCTAAAATATTTATATCTCTATTTCTAAAGTAATTTGATCTGACCTGTGGTTCATGTGGATATCCTGGTCTCCTTCAGAATTAGGCTGTTGTGAGTTCATGGTCTTCCTTCTGGCATCCTTCACAGTGCAAGCTTTAGCTGTTTGCTCAGAAAGCTCTTCTATGGCTTCACTGTCACTGTTGTGAGTCCAGTCCGTGCTCATTTCTGCTGTAAAATCTCTTTGCTGGCTGTATGAAGCAGCTGATATTTCCACAGTCCTCTTTCCTCCCACTCCTCCTCTTCTCTTATCCGCAGCATTCTGGTTGTACAGAGCATGTGTGCTACTGAACTCACCATTGCTTGGCAACAAATCTCTGGAATGATGAGGCTGCCGCGAGAGCTGAGGACTACATCTGACAGAAGAAAAACAAGAAACACACCTTAGAAATACATATACAGAAGCCATTCACATCATCTAAAGCTTAACTGACAACAGCAAATTCTTAAATTTGTGTGCATATTTACTGGATATTTTAATTAGGTTTTTTCATTATCACAGGAAAATATATTGCCCTTGTGCATGAGAAATCTTTAAATTAGCTGCTAGTTTATATAACTAGTTTCATGTAGATGTAAGTGAAGAAACTTGGAGAAAGACTTGGGTTAACTTGGTCAACGTATTGTTAATTAATTAGCGAGGTGAGAATGGTTCAGGCATTATTGAAGGGCAAGATGAGAGAGGCTAAGGACGATTACTGGAGAAAGCTGGAGTGGAAACTCCAGCAGAATAGCATGACAGAGGTGTGGAGTAGCATGACGACAATCACTGCATCCAGGTCATCCAACAGCAAAGAAGCTGGGGCAGTGAGGACAAAGCCAATGAGCTGAATGTGTTTTTTAACAGATTCAAAACTGAGGTAAATGCTCACCCCTCTGACCTGACCTGTAGTCAGCCTGCAATCCACTCTCCCTCTGTCTCCACATTCCACCATAGCCTCCTGTGAAAGTCCTGACACCCCTCCCCCACCTGTCACTTTCACTCATGACCAGGTTCAGAGAAAAATGAGAAGACTCCACTCGGGCAAGTCTGCTGGACCAGACAAGGTGAGTCCCTGTGCCCTCCAGCTTTGTGGAGTCTTTCATAAACTGTTCATGATGAGTCTAAGTCCGCAGAGGGTCCAGTGTTGTGGAAGACATCATCCCTTGGACGAGTTTACGGACGAGTTTACGGACACTGTCACCTCCTATATCCACTTCTGTGAGGACAGCATTGTGCCATCACGCACCAGGGTGGAGTTATAACAATGACAAACCCTGGTTTACTCCTAAACTCAAAAAGCTGTGGCTGGAAAAGAGAAAGGCGTTCAGAAGCGGAGACAGGGACTACTATAGAGAGGCCAAGTACAGGTTCACCAAAGAAGTGGACATTGCTAAACACCAGCACTCTGAGAAGATGCAGCAGCAGATCTCAGAGAATGACTCGGCCTCTGTGTGGAAAGGTTTTAGGAATATCACCAACTACAAGCCTAAAACCCCCCACTCCACTGATGATTTGCTCTTAGCCAACACCCTTAACGACTTTTACTGTCGTTTTGACGAGCCCTCAGGCAGCCTTCACACCTCCAACGGCCCCAACAATAGAGACACTTTGGACACTAATTCCCCCACCTCTCCCCCCTCCATAGAGCCATCACCACCTTCAAACCGTTCACCTACAACACCCCCCTCCTCACCCCACACAAAAGAGGATTTCACACCACCTCCTCCCACCACAACTCTTCATATTCATGAAGCAGGTGTGAGGAAGCAGTTCAAGAACCTGAATGCTCGAAAAGCTCCCGGCCCAGACGGTGTGTCTCCTGCCACCCTCAGACACTGTGCAAACGAGCTGGCCCCAGTGTTTTCTGGCATTTTCAACTCCTCACTGCAGGCATGTCATGTGCCTGCCTGCTTCAAGTCCTCTACCATAATCCCTGTCCCCAAGAAACCTAGGATCACTGGACTAAATGACTACAGACCCGTGGCTCTGACATCTGTGGTCATGAAGTCATTTGAGCGCCTGGTTCTCTCCCATCTCAAGACCCTCACGGCCCCCCTCCTGGACCCCCTGCAGTTTGCATATAGAGCCAACAGGTCTGTAGACGACGCCATCAACATGGCCCTACACTTCATCCTGCAGCATCTGGACTCCCCAGGAACCTACGCCAGGATCCTGTTTGTGGACTTCAGCTCTGCCTTCAACACCATCCTTCCAGACCATCTCCGAGGCAAGCTTTCCCAGATGAATGTGCCTGATCCCATCTGCCGGTGGATCACTGACTTCCTGACGGACAGGAAGCAGCATGTGAGGCTGGGAAAGAATGTCTCGGACTCCCGGACCATCAGCACCGGCTCCCCTCAGGGCTGTGTTCTTTCTCCTCTGCTCTTCTCCCTGTACACCAACTGCTGCACCTCCACCCACCAGTCTGTCAAGCTAATCAAGTTTGCAGATGACACCACCGTTATTGGCTCATCTCGGACGGGGACGAGTCTGCCTACAGGAGGGAGGTTGAACGTCTGGTGCCTGGTGCAGCCACAACAACCTGGTGCTGAATGCCCAGAAGACAGTGGAGATTATTGTGGACTTCAGGAAGCACACAGCCCCACTCCCCCCCATCATCCTGACTGACACCCCCATCACCTCTGTGGACTCATTCCGCTTCCTGGGTACCACCATCACCCAGGACCTGAAGTGGGAGCCCACCATCACCTCCGTCATCAAGAAAGCCCAGCAGAGGATGTACTTCCTGAGGCAGCTGAAGAAATTCAACCTGCCAACACGGACGATGATGCATTCTACACTGCAATCATCGAGTCCATCCTCACCTCCTCCATCACCGTGTGGTACGCTGGAGCCACTATCAGGGACAAACAGAGACTGCAGCGTGTTGTGCGCTCTGCTGAGAAGGTGATTGGCTGCAGACTCCCATCTCTGCAGGACCTGTACACCTCCAGGACATTGCGGCGTGCAGCTCGGATCTCAGCTGACCCTTCTCACCCTGGACACAGTCTGTTTGACCTGCTCCCCTCAGGCAGGAGGCTCCGGTCCATTCGCACCAGAACCTCTCGCCATAAGAACAGTTTCTTCCCCTCTGCTGTTGGACACATGAACAATAACCATATGACTGTCCCCGCCACTAACACATGACCCTACGCTGTGTTCACTGCATCATTCCATGTTTGGCACTGATCACCACCTGCACTCATGTATATATCTTTCAACGTAGCACTCTTAATTCTTACTCTCATGTATATATCTCATGTATATCTCATGCACATATCTTTCCACGTAGCACTTTTAATTCTTATCCCTACTTTTATTTTTTCCATGTCTATTTAAGTGTTATTTATGACACCATGTTTGCACTGAAGCACCGCAGCAATTTCCTAATGTTGTAAACCTGCTCAACATTTGGCAATAAACCCCATTCTGATTCTGATTCTGATTCTTATTTCTGTACCAAAAACGCCATGTCCCAGTGCCCCCGATGGTTAGAGACCTGTGGCACTGACTTCCCACATCATGAAAACCCTGGAAAGACTTATCCTTGACCAGCCCCGACCTATCCGGTCTGTAAGTCTGATGTCATTAGCCATGTCTGGGCCCAAACTCCGCTGCAGGTCCATAAGTCAAACAAACACTGCAGCATTACTGAGAGTTAAAAACTGTCTAAATTCTTTCATCTGTAATAAAATGATCAACGTTCTGCTCTATCAGGTGTAACAATTAAGTTTAACATCCAAGCATTCATGAAAACGGAATTTATGACATTTAACAGAGTTAGAAGTTAGCAGGGAGTTCGCTTGCTAGCTTCCCTCTAAATATAATATACAATGAGGGATTTCTAAAACAAATTAAAACATACAGCTCTACTATTACTTCCAACATAAATGAAGACAGGAAAGTAAACAGCAGCAACGTTTGTAGGGTTGCTGAAGTTGGGCTAGTTGGTATATAATGATGTGCTACGTGATCGCTAGCGCGACAAAGCTATGCTAGCATAACATAAACAGTAAAGCTGGAGGACGAATGCTAATGAACAGAGGACTTTTTTCCACTCGATAAAAGTTAATGTGAGGGTTCCCAATGATTAGGAGCAAATACAATCGCATGGCAGGATGCTGTAAACGGACCAAACGTCAGTCAGGAGAACCACAGAGATAATCCATCCACAATACGTGGTTAGTCATTAATATACTGCTGCTCTCCCCTTTCCTCTTCACCCGCTACACCACATACTTCAGCCACTGCACAGAGACCTGCCATTTTCAGATGTTTTCTGATGACTCTGCAGTGACTGAATGCATCAGAGAGGGTGATGAGACAGAGTACCGGGCTGTGGTTGGCTCCTTTGTAATGTGGTGTGAGCAGAATCATCTGTAGCTCAACGTGACAAAGACCAAAGAACTGATCGTGGACTTTAGGAGGACCAGGAACCTGTGACCCCTGTTTCAATCCAGGGGGTCGATATTGTAGAGGACCATAAATACCTCGGAGTACACATAGATAATAAACTGGACTGGGTTAAAAAAAAATACCACTGCACTGTACAGGAAGGGACAGAGTTCTGTCTATTTTCTAAGGCGGCTGAGACATCTTTGACGTTGGACAATGCTCAGGATTTTCTATTAGTCTGTTGTGGCCAGTGCTGTCCTCTATGCTGTTCCACACTGGGACATCAGGTTAAGGGTCGCAGATGCGAAGAGACTCAATAAACTGATCCGCAAGGCTGGTAATGTTGTGGGGATGGAGATGGACTCCCTTAAGGTGCTGTTGGAGAGGCAGATGATGTCCAAGATAAGTACAATGCTGGACCAACCACTCCATTACGTGCTGACCAGTCAAAGGAGTTCAGTGTGAGACTGAGATTACCCAAATGCACCACTGAATGACACAGGAAATCATTCCTGCCTATGCTTCCCTGTACAACTCCTCCATCTAATGCAAAGTACACACTGCAATAGTTACACCCTTTTGCACTTCATCTACAGTAAAAAATAACAAATAAAGTTTCACAGTTTACTTAAAACAACTGAATTGAAAAGGGGAAAAAGACATATTCTGACAATGTTGAAAGATGAGAAGTGCCCAATGACTGAAACTAGGCCCACTGAATGAGATCAGTTCCTTGATCATTAATATGCAAATTATCATGACCATTGATCAACAACTACTGATCAAAGACCACTGATCAATGGCCATGACTACCATTCACAGAGGGTTGGGAAATGGCTGCAATCACGGCATTGTAAGATGGTGAAAGATGTACCCTTAAGCCACCTCCTCGATTCAGAGATGGTCTTTCCCTTTGGCCTCCTTGACTCGACGCTCAAACCAGCGTTCCTCCCTCTCCAGGATTTGTACATCCTCATCATTGAAAGACTGCCCGCTGGCCTGTAGGTGCAAATAGACTGCAGAGTTGGTAGGTAGCTCTTCTGTGTTGTGCCATCCGAAGGTTGCTTGGTTTCCCCGATACATAAATCATGGCACTTAACAGCATACGCTATATTACTCTGTTTGTGTTGGGGGACCCGATCCTTGGGGTGGACCAATTCTTGGTGCAGCGTGTTTTGGGGTTTAAACGCCACAGAGGGATAAATGCATCTCAACTGTTCTGATACTCCTGACACATATGGCATCACCAGGGTTTTTTTTCTGCTTAGGCAGTGGTTGTCCTTCTCCCCTGGATCGACTGGAGCTTTCTTTATGCGCCTTCCCAGCTTCAACAAAAGTCCAGCTGGGATAACCACATATTCTCAGGGCCTTCCTGATGTGACGTTCTTCTGCTTCCCTGGCCACTGTGTCTGTGGGGATGGTGTGCATGCTGCAGTGGATGATGAGAGTCGAACGTTAAATACTAATTCGTATGCGTAGGTTTATGGTACACATCAACTTTTAAATGTCCCCCATTACAGATGGAAATCTCACAGTCTAAGAAGGGTAACCTGGCACTTTTCATATTCTCCCTGGTGAATTTTATGTGTTGGTCCACTGAGTTAATGTGATCAGTGAATTGTGGTAGGTCCTGAGATTTGATTTTCACCCAGGTGCCATTACATACTTGAACCAATGACTTGGTGGTGTTCCAGGGTAGGATAACAAAGCCCTCTTTTTCACTTCTTCCATGTACAAGTTGGCCACAATGGGTGAGATTGGGGAATCCATGGCACACCCATCAGTATGAGCAAACAGCACATAAGATGGCTAATTGCAGGAACCACCTGAGATTCAGCCTCAGATGAAGACAAAACAGGATTACTTCTAAAAGTCTGCAAATGAACTCTTCAGTTAAGGACTTCCAGGCAACAAAAATCCTCCAGAAGGCACAGCACCAGCTGCTCAATGAACAGGTGAGACAAACAAATTTTACCAAAGAAGTGCTAAAGAAGAGCAGATCCGAGACTTTCTATGCTTCTAGATGAGAATACTCTTAAAAAGGTGTTTGAATTCATGGAGAAGGCTTGTTTAGCACAGCATGAGAAGTCTAAGACTAGGCAACAAAGGAAGTTTGACTTATTTGTTGTGCGTCAGAAACCACAGCAAAATACAGAGAGTGTCTTCAACAGCCAGTAAAGTGAAAGTGGACACTTGTTTTCTTATCATAAAAATCTTTGTTTGTTAGTGTCCTTATTTTCTTCTGAGTTATCAATTTTCTCCTTAACTAGCTAGCATAAATTAATTTAAGTCTATTAGCCAACCAACCAAGCACATGACATCACTTATTGACAGAAGATGGCACTAAACATGTTTTTAAAACTTTAAGCACTTATTTCTTAAATCCAGCTTCACAGACAGTGTTACATCTCTGTCAGTTTTTTAAGAGCAAGGCTCCATGATGTAAATGACATGTCATGTCATTTCTTTAAGTTTTGTGAAGAAACTTCAAAAGGACCAGTCGCTTTCTTTTCAAGCTCCTTAGATTATTTTACTTTTTATTCACGTTCGTCTTATACATGTTTATATTGCAGGTCCATTTTTAGTCACAAATGTAGGTGAAACGCTCACGTTTACATGGTGACAACTAAGTGTTACAGAGCTGTGCGTTAAACAAAGAATCAGAGTATCTGTGTAGTTTCTCAATCATCCAGGTTATGGTAATCTAAGGAGAGTACAGATGGGACTGGGACACTTTAGTTTTGGAACTAAAGAAGCTTGCCGGATGAGAGGTGAAACGTCTTCAAGAAATTTAAAGAAGTTCTTTACTTTCCAAGCTCCTTACAAAGAATCAAAGCAAAATAACAAACCAAAAGAAATGCATCAAGAATTATTAAAATTGAGAATTAAGTTTAAGCTGATGATGCTAAGATTCATTCACTGAGTTTCCCCTTCATATCAAAGTTATACCACCTACTATTAATACAGTATAAACAGTATGCTGTCAATGTAGGGGAGGGAAATTAGTGAAGACTGCTCATAAATGTGCTCACATCTTGCTGAATGGTCAGCTGATCACAGCCAATACACTGAAAATCCGATGGAGCCCACAAAAGAAATTATTGTGAGTTGTGATTTTTTCCCCACCCTGAGCTGCTACAACCGATTTTAGGATTCTCCCACCTGCTGAATCCCAGTTTAACCCCGGAATGTACTCATGTTTCTGTTTAGGTGTTGAGGCAAAGTCACCATCTACAATGTGTTAGACAGAAAATAGAGCTGTTTTTTAAAGATTCTCCTTCTTTTCCTCTGCTATATATCTAATTCAAGCTGAGTGCATTTATTAGAAATAAAATTTACACCAAAACAAAGTTTGTATTCCCATGTACATATAGTTTATTATATTAATATACTGCAATGTTCAGTTAGCTTTGCATAAAAATAGCTGGTTGAAATGTCCTCTGAAGAGCTATTTTTTATTTTCTTTGAGTACATTTCAGAAACTTTTTTTTTCAGTTTTACTTAAGTAAAGAAATTGAATCAGAACTTCAATTTTTACCAAAGTATTTTTTAACAGTACCTTTACTTTTGCCACATCTACTTGTCTGGTATTTTGGCTGGTCCAGCCTCAAACAATGTTTTGTAAACGTGACTAATCCCATGGTTTAGCTAGAGCTTGCCAATGGCTGAGGAGATGATTCCTTGGAAGCCAGAGTCAATGGTACACGTCAGCAACCCTCAGGTGGGTTGGACAGAGGTAGCCGATGAAAAAGGATGCCCTCTTGCCCCTGCATGACCCCTCTGATGATTTAGTGTGGCGCTGTGGGGCAGCGAGGGTGACCCTTTAGACGCAAGTTACAATACAGGCCTTTTTACTGTCATATGTATGGTTGTCAAATGTCAAATGTGACTAAAAAGTCAAATGTGACTTTTTAGGTCAAGCCAGCATATCTGGCAGGTAATCTACTAATCAGAAGGTTGGTGATTTGACCCCTGGATGCTCCAGCATGGCAAATATCACTAGGCAAGATACTAATCCCAAGTTGCTCTCTATATGAATGGATGAATGAGGCAAGTTGTATAAAGCACAATGAGTGCTCAGGTAGAGCTCAGAGCTCATTAGAAAAGGGGTATATAAGATCCAGTCAGTTTAACATCTTTGCATTTTCAAATCTTTTCTTAAAATGCACCACTTTAGACATACTTAATCAGATTATCTTACACCTTTCACCACATGAATCCTTTGTTCTTATTAGTAATTTCAAATATTATAAATTTGCTTGACTTGATGGGTATTTTTGTCTCTTAATTTTTAACTCTTCTGTCAACAGAAAACCTACACTGGGGAAGACCACTAAAAAACAAGCACTCCGGAACTTGAAGACAAAAAAAGGGCAAGTGCTCTGACAAAGGACAGAGGGAAACAGAGAGAATATATACACAGGACACTAATTAGGGAGATGGGGAAATACCAGGGAACAGAGCTGAAGCTAATCAGGGTAAAGAAATTGGGAAAAGTAAAACTGAACATAAAGCACATGAGGCAAGGAACTATCAAAATAAAACAGGAACTAATACCAAGACTAAGACACCTGAGCTTGACACACACAAAAGAGTAAACAGACACAAGACAAGACCGGCTGAACATGGGAGATAATAAAGGCAAAACACAGAGATGAAACTAAGAGACCAGAAGGGAACTAACAAACTTAAAGTAATTTATGACTATATCAGTTACATAAAATAATACAATTGGAAACAAACAGAGATAAGAAAACTCATAAGTGCAAAGATAATTAATAGAATCTAGAAACAAATCCCACTTCTTCAATCAAAACAATAATGAATTAACACGATTCAAAAGTCAAAACAGAAAACTCTTGGTTAACGACCTAGAACCACGAGAAGAACAAAGACTTAACTTTCACAGAGACTTGTGTGCTTATCACAGATATGATAAGCCACTAAGAGTGCCAGGTGTTAATTATAAAGCAGTGTACCATGTTCAAGCAAGCATTGTTATGTGATTGTTTGTTTTCTGGGTGTGTTTGGTTACAGGGTTGGGCAGTAAAGGCATGCAGACTCACCGTCTTGCCCCTGGCAACAAAGGTGACTTGTGGGGTAAGGGAGAATGAGAGGAGGAAGATCCTGCACTACTGGATGGACTGTGGTCCAAAGTAAGCCTGGTGGAATCTGGAAAGTTAGAAAGGTAGAGAGTGTATTTATAGATATAGTAGGGAGGAATTTGAAAATTACACAGTAGTTAAAATGGCTACATTTTAATCACTTATTTCTAGTGGGTTACAAAAAATCTGTTTTTCTGTCTTTCTCTTTCACTCACACCTGTTTCCTATGTGAAGTAGTTTGGGGTTTTTTTTATGAATTTTTGTAATTAAACTGGCTGAGGTGTTAGATTGTCATTGCTTTTCTAGGCTTTCAAACACTCAGAGCACCTTAAAAAGTTAATTACTCTGTACAGACACAGGTCACTGCCAGCAGCCATGAGATAAACATTTACATTTTGAGGTAAAGTATTTTGTCAGAGTAAAAGGTGTCTACTGGTAATAGGAAATGAAAAGAATACTAAGCCCTCTTTGTTGACCTGTAACTCTGCTATTCAGTTATCACTAAAGTACTTTATCACTTGAATGTAAACATCCCTCCGCTATGAGTAACTGTCTTATTATGTTAAAGTGATTTAGGTGCCAAAGTGATCCTAGGACCTATGACTTCAGAGGCAATTTGTGCCTGATAGGCTCTCCAAAGACAAATTGGTGAGGGGCTAGACTAAGTGTAATTCAACAACAAGGATTCAGGAAATCTCACTGGGACCAGTAGTTGGATGAAGACTGAATGAATCAATCTCCATTTTTTCTTCTGGCTTTATAACATTTCAGCCCTGTGTTAGATCCCAGTCCCCCCGCAACCCTGATAAGGATAAGTGGAAGAGAATGGATGGATTAAAGGCCATTCCACTTGAACATCAGAGATTTGCTATAAAAATTGCAAGAGGAAAGAAACATAGCTTAAGGTAAGAGTGCTTTTAGACATGTTTTGAAGGTTTATATTAAAATTCCATTATCTAGGTCTGTAATTGTTTTTAGGTTAAATAACTGGTATCCAGGTCACCCCTGCGGGCGGTTTATCCTTCAAGCTTGGGTCCTCTACCAGAGGCCTGGGAGCTTGAGGGTCCTGCGCAGTATCTTAGCTGTTCCCAGGACTGCGCTCTTCTGAACAGAGATCTCCGATGTTATTCCCGGGATCTGCTGGAGCCACTCGCCTAGCTTGGGAGTCACTGCACCTTGTACACCGATTACCACGGGGACCACCGTTACCTTCACCCTCCACATCCTCTCGAGCTCTTCTCTGAGCCCTTGGTATTTCTCCAGCTTCTCGTGTTCCTTCTTCCTGATATTGCTGTCATTCGGAACCGCTACATCGATCACTACGGCCGTCTTCTTCTGTTTGTCTACCACCACTATGTCCGGTTGGTTAGCCACCACCATTTTGTCCGTCTGTATCTGGAAGTCCCACAGGATCTTAGCTCGGTCATTCTCCACCACCCTTGGGGGCATCTCCCATTTTGACCTCGGGACTTCCAGGTTATACTCGGCACAGATGTTCCTGTACACTATGCCGGCCACTTGGTTATGGCGTTCCATGTATGCCTTGCCTGCTAGCATCTTGCACCCTGCTGTTATGTGCTGGATTGTCTCTGGGGCATCTTTACACAGCCTGCACCTGGGGTCTTGCCTGGTGTGATAGACCCCAGCCTCTATGGATCTTGTACTCAGAGCTTGTTCTTGTGCTGCCATGATTAGTGCCTCTGTGCTGTCTTTCAGTCCAGCTTTGTCCAGCCACTGGTAGGATTTCTGGATATCAGCCACCTCCTCTATCTGCCGGTGGTACATACCGTGCAGGGGCCTGTCCTTCCATGATGGTTCCTCGTCTCCCTCCTCTTTCTTGGGTTTCTGCTGCCTGAGGTATTCACTGAGCACTCGGTCAGTTGGGGCCATCTTCCCAATGTATTCTTGGATGTTCGTTGTCTCATCCTGGACTGTGGTGCTGACACTCACCAGTCCCCGGCCCCCTTCCTTCCGCTTAGCGTACAGCCTCAGGGTGCTGGACTTGGGGTGAAACCCTCCATGCATGGTAAGGAGCTTTCTTGTCTTGATGTCAGTGGCTTCTATCTCCTCCTTTGGCCACACTTATTATCCCAGCAGGGTACCTGATCACGGGCAGGGCGTACGGTGTTGATGAGCCCGGATCTTGTTCTTACCGTTCAGCTGACTCCTCAGGACTTGCCTGACCCTCTGCAGGTACTTGGTGGTTGCAGCTTTTCTAGCGGCCTCTTCATGGTTCCCATTCGCCTGCGGGATCCCCAGGTACTTGTAACTGTCCTCTATGTCTGCAATGTTGCCTTCTGGTAGTTCAATCCCCTCAGTTCTGACTACCTTCCCTCTCTTTGTTACCATCCGACTACACTTCTCCAGTCCGAACTGACATTCCAATGTCATTGCTGTATAGCCTGGTAGTGTGGATCAGTGAATCGATGTCTCGTTCACTCTTGGCATACAGCTTGATGTCATCCATGTACAGGAGCTCGGCTGCAACTGTTCTGTCTACCAGTAGCTGGTGTTTTGCGCCTCTGGTATCTTTGCCAATTCCTTTCTGTGTCCCGCTCATGTATTGACCCATGTGCCTGTTCATCTTAGCCGATATGATGCCTGACAGGAGCTTCCATGTAGTATTGAGGCAGGTTATTGGTCGGTAGTTGGATGGGACCGGTCTCTTCTTGGGGTCCTTGGGGATCAGGACCGTCCGACCTTCGGTTAGCCATTCAGTGTCATCTTGCCCATTTGCAGCTGCTTAATTTATGTTGCCAGACGCTCAGAGGCTCTATGACTCTGCCACTGTTACTGGATGTTGTTCATTGGGGGGTGCTATCCAACTCTTCATACTGAGACCCTTTCTTGGATTCTCCCACGTGATGGTTACTGACCCTGTTCAGGGAGGTTGCTATGGTCTGCCTCAGATCCACTAGCCACTGAGCATTGCCGTTATGGGTTGCGTCCTTCTCCCATATGCTCTTCCATATTGCTCCGTCTCTCTCTCTTTTGCTTCTCTCTTCTCTCTTACTATACTATATATATATATATATATATATATATATATATATATATATATATATATATATATATATATATATATATATATAGATATATATATATTATATAATAATATATATATATATATAGAGAGAGAGAGAGAGAGAGAGAGAGAGAGATAGATATAGATATAGATATAGATATATAGATATATAGATATATAGATATATAGATATAGATATAGATATAGATATAGATATATAGATATATAGATATATATATAGATATAGATAGATATTAGGATTTTAAAAAGATCCCTGTGTAGGTTTTCATTCATTCTGGTCATTGTAGTCACAAGCCACTAGTAACCATCTTGGCTGTCACATGAGCTGAGATGTGGGGAAAAAATAATTTTGACTGTAAGGGACCAAGGTGTAAAACCTCTGTATGACATTACTCCAACACACAATCATGTGAATTACTGATGGTGACTTGGAGCAAGGTGTAGTAGAAGTAGGAGTATAGCTGACTAATAGCTGGTGACATAATCCACCCCTTGTGTTCAATAATGGTTGGTCACAGTGGACTTACTTGGCTTCTTTTCTTTTGACAGTGTGACCTTTCTTCTAAAACACAGCTGAGTCTTTTCCTGTTGTGGTCAAGACTTGGCCCCAAAATACAGTGAACCTGAACTTTCTAAGAAAGTAGTGACGGTGGTACGTCTTCTGAACAAGGAAGGATGTCTTGTGACTCCAGAAAAGGTCCTCTTAAAGATGTACACTGAGATCCTTACAGCTGGAGTCCTCTTCAACAGCTACTCCCTCGATGTATAGGAGTGTGACGGGGGGGATTCTACACTTCCTGGAATCCACAATCATCTCCTTGGTTTTCTAGAGCACCAGCTTGCTGGTTGTTTTGTAATTCCTGCCTGTAGTCAGACGCATCACTGTTGGTTCTCCATCTCACCACTGTTGTGTCATCTACAAACGTCACAATGTGAGAGCTTTGATATTCTACCGAGCAGTGTATGAGAGGTCTCATACACAACCTAGGGGGATCTAGTGATTAAGAAGTCCAGGAACCAACTGAAGAGGGAGAAGCTCAGGTCAGGTTTTGCAAGTTTTTACTGCTGAGTTTGTTGAATTATTGTACTGAGGGCATAAGTGGTCCAAGAATAGGAGACATATATACAAGTCCTTATTCTCAAGGTTTGCAGGCTGTATGAAACACTGATGAGATCCCATTATCTGACAGCTGACTGGCACAATCTCTGTGTCCATTCTAGTATACTGTCAGGGCCTGCAACTTCATGTGGGCCACTTCTGCTGAGGTCAAGCTGAGTCGTAGTTCACCTGGTGTTGAAGTGAGTGTAGTCCTAGAGGGGCTCATTGAAGCAGACATGAAAGTCATTGGGGAAATCAGGCAGAGACAAATCCCAGTCTTATTTACATAGCATTTAAACAGCATGCTTGTTTGTTTGTTTGTTCAAAATTGGGGTTATATATTGGGGTTATTTATATATATATATATATATATATATATATAGCAAGACATTAAGTATATATACTTAACAATATATCGTTATCCAGGTAGGTTCATTTTAACATTTAAACTCAAGGTTGTTCTTGCTTTGATGAGGTCATAGGTTGAACGCCAGTCCATTTACCCGTGGGAAATACATTATTCACCGCTGTACGCGGTTCAAACAGAACCAGTTTCTCAGGTTGTATTCATGTAGATTTCTACTGAAGGGTAGAAACTGCCTTTGTTCTACTTTCAATAACAACTGCACCATTAACTACAGCAGTCCCTAACACGATGCCTTTGATAACAACGTGTGAGAAATGAATTCATAACCTAGCTTAAGCACAGTTTTATATAAATGATTAATTTAAAGTTAACTATACATCTAGCATCTAAGTAAAAAAAAAAGATTTTAGCTGGGCTTTTAGCCCAGCTAAAATTAACTTCAAATTAACTGCAAATTCATTGTTAAATTGTGGTCACAGCCAAATTCTGTACTAGTCTTCTTGTCTTACTTTCAGATTGCTCAGATGAGATCAGTCTCTTCTTCCTCATTGACCGGTAAAAGCGGGAGTTTCTGCGAATAGGTTCTCTACTAAATCCAGTGCTGGAGTCATCATCATCATGTTCCTCTTGGCTTGGTTGAACCACAACTGGTTGCTTTTCTGTGACGTCTTTTGGTTTCTGTCCCCACTTACCCCTGAACAGGGTAGCTACAGACATAGTGAAATCTATTGCTCAATTTTCGTGAAAAACTAAGACTGGAAAATGTTGTTTGGTGTTGAGGAAATGAGTGGAAAGAAATTTGCCATAGTTAGCCAGAATCCAGGAATAAATCCATCACTTGGAATCAGAAATTCACGTGAAAAATGAAAAGAAAAAAAAAGAATACAGTTGAAAACAATTTTAAGATCAGAAAAGGGAATCCTCAGCCCTCTCTTGCTCCTATCCGTACAGCAATAATGTTGTTAACTACATGGGTAACCTGTGGAAAGAGTGCTTGACGCTTATTTATGACTACAGTGTAATTATTACATTTATGACTCTCTCCTGTTCTTTGTCCCTCCTCTGTTTGTGTCCCTCCCTCTTTCTGCCTCCTTGCACCACCCTGTTATGTGCCAACATTCCTGAACTCAACCTAGTCTTACCAGCTTATAATGCCTTTCTGCTCTAAAACTTTCTCTGTTGCAGAACCAGAAAAGCCACTTGGAAATACTTATAAATGTCTGTGCCTTCTACATTTCTCAGATCCCTTCATGAAATCAAGGCATGTTTTTGTTCTTGGCCTTTGTTCTTCAAGAGTTTCTGACCCTGTTGATCCGTTGTCCCACATAATAGTTTTATCTCTAGTCAGCTGACAAGGAGAGTTTAAAGTTCATCTTTTCCTTTTTTCAACAGAGCAATAAAGTTGCTTTCTCTGCCTTTGAACAGTACCAACCAAAAAAGGAAGTGCAAAGAATTTGTTTACTGGAATAACCTCTACTGTAAAATAAAGATCCTGCACAGTTTCTACAAAGAGAAGATGGTTTACTGTGGAATTCACTAACCTACATGATTCCTGCTTTATTTACTCTTAAAGGAAAACAGAACGATTATGTTAATAATTATCATATAACTAAATAAAGAATGTGGAATCGACCGAATAGAATGGATGGATGAATGAATAATTATCACCTATCCATCCATTTTCTTATCAGGTTTGCAGGTTGCTGGAGCCTATCCTCTAGGGCAAGGGGCGAGCTTCTCCCTGGATAGGTCACCAATCTGACGTAGGGCTAACACATAGAAACATAACCATTCACAACTATGGCAATTTAGAATCACAATCACATGTCTTTGGACTGTGGGAGTAAGCTGGAGTACCTGGAGAGAGCACACACAAGCATAGGGAGAACATGCAAACTCCACACAGATGGTGGCAGTGAACTCAGGCAACATTGCTAACCAATGCACCATCTCACTTCCTTGGATTAGTTTGAAGTAGCTAAGCTGGCCAGTAACCAACATTTGCTCCCACATTTATCTTAACATCAAGGAATATTTTACTCTTGTACTATTTACTTTGAATTTTTTTTCTATATTTTTCCACCAGGTGGTAGTACTTTTTAACATTTAAAGCATGCAGCAAGATTTCCCACTTTTTATTGTTTTCTGCAAGGATGTCTTGCTACTGAAATGATAAGTGTGTTGCTACTGATGTTGGTCAATGGTGGGTGCGTGTATGTGTGGATTTTAGTTCTCGCTACCTTATAGAGAAGTCTATAAGTTGGGGAGCAGCATTCCCACCATTCAAGTTAACCAAATCTCCATTGCTCACATAGAGGAGCCATTGGTAAAGCAATACAATCGTGACTTCAATGAGAAAGCAAGAGAATTAACCTCAAATGTCTATAAAAGATCTTGAATTTATGAAAATCATGAATAATTCAGTTGTGCTTATCACTGAACATTACTGTTAGTGTGGCCTGAAAACCTTTAATTTGTTCATCCTACTGATGAACTGATGGTGTGGTCATGACTTTTTGACTGTCCTGAGTGTTTCTGCCACCTCCTTTAAACAACTGAATGCAACCATTGTTACACTTGTCCTTTTGTGCAATTAAAATATGTTATGTCCATATCCATGCTGTAGACTGCACTAGTATTTTGCTCATCCGACAACTGAAATGAACTAAATGTAATGTAAGAGTATGAACCGATAGGCTGAATCAATAGGCAAGCAGACTTGCGATTACAAGAAATTTAGACTACTAGAAAACATTTCCTGTAGAGAACAGGTTCTCGATTCCCATCCCTATATATAGATGATTAATGCCTTTGACCTGTCTAGTTTGCCTGCACTAGAGATGGCACCAGAAGGTACATACTTTAGTGCTGACTACTAGAGAAAAAGCAGGGCCATAAATCAGGTGTTATGGAATGGGCACTTTTCTCTACAGCCCTGAGCGGAGGATAGGAGCTGGTTGCCATGGTGATGTGAGAAGTGTCATCTCCTTATAGGGAGATATCCAAAAGGTGTAGGAGATGAAACTCGAGTCGGACATGGGGTCTAAGGGCTTCCCTTCAACTTTTTGATCAATCATGTTAACATTCTGTTTTTACCACATGCAATAAAAGTGTTTACTGCCTGGGTGCGCCAGCTTTTGTCTCTGAGCCAGAGAGATGGAGGTCCATCACATCATGTAAAACAATTTAAAATTCTAACCATAATTTATATATGATATAATATTTTCAATTTAAATATAGAAAGTTTAAAGCCCCTGCCTTAAGGAGAAAAGCGACAACATATGTGTTGAGATTTCCCATTCCATGCAAGGCCATCTGGGTTGGCTGGAAGACTGTTTACTTAGCCTGGCAGGGCAAAGGACACTGTCTCAGCTGAACTATGGACACGCACACACATACATATACTGATACTGATAAGCACTCACTGACGCATCACCCTCCCTACCCCGGATCCAACACCTCCTCCAACACTTACCTACCATCCGATGTGGACACCGGATCAGCTGGAGGCGCAATCGAAGATTGCAGCGGTCCCAGATCAGTTGTACACACTGGAACACTTTCCCATGTTGCTTGTCTGTGTTTACTGTGCTATGGTGTGTTGATATCTCTGCATTCCTGTATTATCCTTTTTGTGTTACACATTTTGATGTTTTTTTCCTCGCTACCTAGCCTGACCTGTCTCCCCAATGTGATGTTTGTGTATTGTATGTACGGTCGGCAAGGTCTGTCATCTCGGTTGTGGGAAAAAAAACTGCAACTGACAAATAAAGGCTATCTCTCTCATCTCATCTTATCTCTTAACAAAGAAAATAAAGGTAAATTTTCTTTCACAGATTCACCGGTCAGAATCACTTTACACATAATAATAATAATAATAATAATAATAATAATAATAATAATAATAATAATAATAATAATAATAATAATAATATATTTTATTTGGAGGGTGCTCTTCTAAAAACCAAGGTTACCTTACAAAGAGAGAAAAACATATCAATAAAACAGTAGATTAAAATAAATTAAGATACAAGAAACAAATAAACAAGATTTGACAACAAGATCTGTATTAAAGTGAGTAAGCCAGGTTAAACAAGTATGTTTTGAGCTATGACTTAAATAAGGGAAGGGAATCTATATTTCTTATGACTGGAGGAAAGGGCAGTTGACTGGTCCAGACCACTTTGAGCTGGGAGGCATGAAAAGAGAAAAAGAGAAAAAGACTAGGTGCAAGCTTTTTAGATTCTGTTCATAGAGGGATATTTATTGGACAACCACTCTCTGGTCTGGTTCATAGCATGGCAGTCAGCAATGCATTTATTCTGTTCCTTATACTGTTCTGGTACAGGTGCACCTTCATAGACAGTGGCAACAACAAATGTGGTGCTGGACAGAGGGAACAGAGTACTTTTGAGTTTGTAGGTCATGGAGTTATGGGCATATTCCACCCAGAAAAGCTAGAAAATCCAAAGAGATAGCTTAGTAGATGTAATACAGCAAAGAGTGGCCTCATGCTCTAGATTAGCCAGCGCCACCTGTCGATTAGTCTGCAGTTGAAAACCAGAAGAGAGGCTGACCTGGGCCCCAAGTTTGGAACACAACTCCTTCCAGACACGAGCTTTGAACTGAGGCTCCTGGTCGGAGACAATATCCTTAGCGAATGCATGCAAGCGAAAAACACTTTGAAGTTGAGCAGTCTCAAGTTTTAAGGAGAACTATGAAATGGACAGCTTTGGAAAAAATATCAATAATAGTTAATATTACAGTATTACATGAGGGTGGTAGTTGTGTGACAAAATGAAACACAATATGTTCCCAAGAATGACCCAATGTGGGTAATAGCTTTAATAACCTGGTAGGTGGAGAACTGGAGGTTTTGTAGAACAAGAAGAAACATACTCTTTGACATCTTTGGCCAAAGATCACCACCAAAACCCATGTTGCATGAAAGAAGCAGTTAGATTCTCAACCTGATAGCAAGTGAATCTGGCAGTATGAGCCCAGTGAATCACTTTCCTCTGACCTTGGAAGGACCATACAGGAGTGGCGAGGGTCATGCAGAGATGTTTGAAGGGGCGGGTGCTCAAAGTTAAAAAGGGGCACATAGAACCAGGCTGAATAACAACAACCAACATGGATGAAGAGTCTAATATGGAATCGCATCATACTATATCTTTGTGATCACGTGGAGACAATGCAAAGCAAACCTAGCCTATGTTTTAGCTGATGGCATACAATGTTGCTGTTAAAGGGTTGCTGGTGGTGCTCATGCTGATAGTGCTGGACTGTGTTGATCTGAGACTGTAGACATTAAAAAGTCCATAGGAGAGATGGTAGCTGATTAAACAACTGTTATGAGATAAAAATATAATGCAAAGATTGGTGACAGCACTTGGAACCATATGGTGATGAAACTGATGAAAAAAACTGTGGAAAATAAACTTGCCTCTGCCTGTGACTCACTCTCTTCCTCCTTCCATCTCCTCATCTGATCTGTCACTCTCCACTTGTGGTCCATCTGAGAACAAGGCACAATTTGCTGTTGCATTAATCTATTATTTAATTGTCCACACTTAACAACTCTTGCACCTAATCCTTAATAAAGTAATGATAGAAACATGTTATAGAACCATAACATTGCAGTTGTGTTTATTATTGATTTCATTCTTGAATACCTTTGCAATTCAACAACTGGTACATGTGTTAATGTTACCTGTGCTCTTTTAATCCATCTGGTGAGGTGATCCAATACCTTTAGCAGCCTCACATAGCTCCTTTTGTAGCTGTTTCCTCCCCCTGTCCTTTCAGGGCATATCTGGTCAATGAGTAATAATTTTTTTAAAAATCTACACATAAAGAGCCACCTCCACAGGACAAGACTCAGCAGTCCATCTGCATCTTAAGGATAAAGGACACTCTTTCGAGGATGCCAATGTTCACATTTTGGACAGATGGACAGAGAGGACAGATGGTTTGAAAGAGGAGTGAAAGAAGCCATCTATGTCCACTGTGAGCGACCATCTTTGAACAGAGGCGGGGGTTTACGACACCAACTCTCTGCCATCTATAATCCAGTTTTGAGATTAACGCCCACTCACATCCTGGGCCATCTGACCTCAGGAATTCGCATGATAAGGTGGGGCCAGGTTTCACAATGAACACACCCGAAACTCTGGCTGATTGGGACCCACGCCCAGTTTCCCACCTTGGCTCAGGCGATTAGAGGATCATCAGGGGGTCCTTTTGTCCCTCTGTGGGGGGATACTCCCACTAGGTTTATATCTGGGACTCTTCACCATTTGACCTTAGAACTGAAGAAGCTTCTCGGATGAGAGGTGAAACGTCTTCAAGCAACTTAAAGAAGTCCAGACGCTTTTCTTTGCAAGCTCCTTTGACTACGATGACCTGGATGACTGAGAACCTTCACAGACATATACACATAAAACACACACATGCACACACAATGACATTTTTACCTTCTCCAGAAGACTATATGTACTATGGCCACAGGTTTGCATCATAGCTCTGATCCACATCCTTCCCTTATTATTTATTCCTAGTGCTATAATAATTAAGTAATGAGAAATTTAATAAAAAGTAATAAATATAAAATACTGTATTTATAATGATTCAATTAGTTTCACTATCCACTCTGTGCTAGGCAGATGGGTGATCTTATTACACATTTAAACTGTAGAGATACAATAATTTTGCTGCTGTAAAATCAGCATTTTTGTCATATTTGAAATATAAACCTAATATATTTAATCGCCATCTTAATGTATTTTCTTTAAAACTGTGTTGTTTTTAAATATCATTGTTATAATAATCCATAATTATGTCAAAATTCATTCTGGATAGTTTGGTTGTTGTTGTTATTGTTAATAGTGAAATATAAGCCCCCCAGAAAGGCAGGGAACAGCCCTGTATCTTACTGTAAAACTAAATATGTTCCCTAAAACAGTGCAGTGGCCCATGACACCCTTACCCAGTTAGTTAGCGGCTAATGATCACCACTATTGCAGTTAATAAAAGGACAGGTAATGTTTGTCACACTGTTGTGCACACAGCACACTCATTTGTTTCAATCCGTCAGTTCCCACAAGACACCTTACCACCACCATGTACATAATAATGGAAGAGGACGGTTTCTTTCTTCTCTGGCAACAGTTAAGAGAGAATTTTGTGTCTGTCCAAACAATCAGTGGATACCCTGTCCCCTCCAACCAATGCCTCAGGCTGGTATCGATACCAATACTTTGCATAAGTACAACGTTTTCGATAGAGAGTGTTAAGATATTCATTGTGTGTACTCATGTTGTACAGTGTTTAACTGCATTATGGTTACTGTGGTTTAACAGAGACAGTATTTTAGTTGCCACCACAAGGAGGCACTGTTTCATTGTAAGAGCACGGATGCTGCGTCATCACGCCCCTAAGAAAAAAAAAGTATACCACAACGAAAATGGCACCCATGAGAAAAGTTTTGCCGCATGTTGATGAGGAATAAAGTTCCCAAAATATTAAGGACATTTTTGCCTCCGTCGTCATTTTCCTTCGAGTTGATCGCTGTCGACGCTGCAATACTCAACAGGTTATGGGCCCAGGGCCGACTCGAAGAAGAGGTTTTTTTTTCTCATGAAGATCCGGAGCCACAACGGATAGCGGGCTAACGGCTAAATAGCAACATGGATCAACGAGGAGCAAGCAGGCTGCCTCGACTCATGTTTGACGGAGATGAGACCAGGTATGAACTTTGGGAAACTAAGGTGCTTGGATATTTGCACTTGTTGGGATTAAAAGACACCGTTCTGAAGGAACCGAACGGCGCGGCTGAAGTAGCAGCAGACGGTAAGAAGAACGCAGACGCTTACGCCGAGTTAATCCAATTCTTGGACGATAAAAGCCTCTCACTGATTATGAGAGATGCCCCTGATAATGGGAGAAGAGCATTAGAAATACTAAGGGACTACTACGCGGGAAAGGGGAAGCCCCGAATCATCAACCTGTACACCACGCTATCGTCGCTTCAGAAAAAGAGGGAAGAGACTGTCACAGACTATGTCATCAGAGCAGAGGCCGCCATTACAGCCTGCGCAATGCGGGTGAGATTTAGGTGATGGATTGTTAATTGCTATGGTTTTAAAGGGACTACCTGAAAATTTTAAGCCATTTGCAATACACGTTACCCACGATAAAGACGATATGACATTTGCTGAGTTCAAAACAAAGCTACGAAGTTTCGAAGACACTGAAAAGTCGAGTGCATCGGAGTATAGCGACAACGTAATGAAAACAGGAGGAAGAACCGGCCGTGAGCACACAGATCCAGCGCACAATCAGAACAAGACGATGGGACATTGTGTGTTTCAAGTGGGACTAAAAGGCCACCGAGCAAAAGGTGCAGACGGAGGACGTGGTGCAGTCATTGCAAAAGCAGCACACACAGTGACACCACATGTAGACATAAAGCCAAACAAGATGGCGCGCGGAAGGTCGCAGATGAGAGCGGCAACGGACCCAAACAGAAACGTCCGATTATGCCTTCAGGATTAAGGGCGTAGACATCCAAAGTCCAGCAGTCAGCGTACAGCATTGAGGAGAAAGGCCTGTTGGTGGACACTGGGGCTACCACACACATCATTAACAGCATCGCCAAGTTCAAGAGCTTCGACAACGCGTTCAGACCGGAGTCACACAGCGTAGAACTGGCAGACGGTACCCAGTGCAGGGGCGTCGCCCAACAGAGGGGGGACGCAGAGGTGTTCCTGATTGACAGTACAGGCCAGCGACGAAAGGCAACGTTGAAAGACGCACTGTTTATTCCATCATACCCCCAGAACATATTCTCTGTAAAGTCAGCCACTGCATTAGGAGCAACAGTCACCTTCAAACAAGGGCAGGACGTGTTGACCCACAAAGACTGTACTAACTTTAACATTCATGTGTATGGAAAGTTGTACTATTTGCAGACTGAAGTAGAGGGTAATGATAAGTGTAACACCTGTCATGACATACAAGCATGGCACGAGATATTAGGCCATTGCAACTATGAAGATGTAGCAAGATTGCAAGGTGTGGTTAACGGTATGCAGATTAAGGGGAGAACCGATAGACCTGAAAAGGAATGTGAAGTGTGTATCCAGGGAAAGTTTGCACAAACCCGAAACAGAGATCCTGATACAAGAGCAAAGGCTCCTCTACAAATGGTACACACAGATTTAGCAGGTCCGATAGCCACTGAATCTATTGATGGGTACAAATATGTGCAGTCATTCACTGATGATTATTCAAACTCAGTGTTTGTATATTTCCTGAAGACGAAAACTGATACAGTGCAGGCAACAGAGAAATTTCTAGCGGATGTTGCACCATATGGCAACGTAAAATGCATTAGATCAGACAATGGGACAGAGTTCACATGCAGAGATTTCCAAACCCTGTTAAGGAAAAATGGCATTAAGCATGAGACATCAGCCCCGTACTCACCCCATCAGAACGGTACAGCCGAGAGGGGGTGGCGTACTCTTTTCGAGATGGGCAAGTGCATGCTAATTGAGAGTCAGCTACCGAAGTGCCTATGGAACTATGCCATTCAAACTGCTGCTGTAACACGGAACAGATGTTTTAATAAGCGAACAGGGAAAACACCCTACCAAATGCTGACAGGTAAAAAGCCAGACTTGTCAAGAATGCAGAAATTTGGGTCTGTGTGCTATGCATACAAACAGGACAAGGGGAAACTTGATTCAAAATGTGACCAAGGTTTCTTTGTAGGTTATGATAAGAACAGTCCCGCCTACTTAGTTTACCACCCCGAAATTGAGAAAGTTCAGAAACATAGACTTGTTAAGTTTGTGAACAAAGTAAATGTAGAAAGACAAACACAGACAGATGAGGGAGAACTAAATGATGACTGTAGCAGAGTAAGACAGCCTATGGCTAACAGACCTTCAGAGAAAGGTGACAAGGACAATGAGGTTCCAGAACCTATTGTGACAGACAGAAGTCCACAAAGTGGTATACCTGATGAGCGTGAACGAAAAGAGACAAGTGTGACAAGTGATGGATTTGTCAACAAAAGGTATCCTCTTAGGGAGAGAAGAAAACCGGGACATTTAAACGACTTTGTAGCTGCCAACAGTGGCAGCGATGAGATCCACACTACCATAGACTACTGCTACAGGGCAGTGTGTGGTGTCCCAAACACATTTGAGGAAGCCATAGAATCAGCTAACTCAAACAACTGGATCAAGGCCATGGATGAAGAAATTCACTCGTTACGGGAAAATGACACTTTCACCCTAACCACTTTGCCAAAGGGAAAGAAAACAGTGGGGGGGAAGTGGGTTTATTCTGTTAAGAGTGACATTGAGGGAAACGACAGATACAAGGCAAGGTTCGTAGCCAAAGGTTACAGCCAACAGTTGGGGATAGATTATGGAGAGACATTCTCACCAACAGCCAACTTAACTAGCATAAGAGTTTTGCTACAGAAAGCGGCGCAGGAGAACCTGTTACTCCATCAAATGGATGTGAAGACAGCATATTTACACGCTCCCATTGATTATGAAATCTACATTGATCAGCCAGAAGGTTATGAAGAGGGAGAAGGGCTAGTCTGTAGATTACAAAAATCCTTGTATGGGTTAAAACAATCTGGTCGTAACTGGAATAGGATCTTGCATGAATACCTAACAGCGAACAGTTTCAGGCAAAACCCAGCAGACCACTGTGTTTATACCAAAGAGACAAAAGATGGTAAGGTGATTATGATCATCTGGGTGGACGACCTGATAATTGCTGCTGGCAATGAAAAGGTAATGAAGGATGCGAAAGAAATGCTTTCAGTCAAATTTAAGATGAAAGACTTGGGCAGACTTAAGCATTTTCTGGGTATTGATTTCACTCAGTCTGATGGATGTGTAACAATGTCACAAGAAACCTATGTCAACAAGATACTGATGAGGTTTAACATGCAGAACTGTAAACCCAGAGGAACTCCCTGTGATCAGAAGTTGTGTTACACAGAAGGTGCTACTAAGATAAAAAATGTGAGGATGTATAGGGAGGCTGTAGGCAGTCTTATATACCTCGCATCAGGTACCCGCCCTGACCTGAGTTTTGTGGTAAGCAAGTTGTCACAACATTTCCATGAACCCACAGAAGAACAGTGGGGAACTGTGAAACACGTGTTGAGATATCTCAAAGGGTCCAAAGATAAGAAGTTGTGTTTTAGGAGAAACACAGATGAAAATTTGGGTCTAGTGGCCTACAGTGATGCTGACTGGGCAGGTGACACTGCCGAGTTATGGGCCCAGGGCCGACTCGAAGAAGAGGTTTTTTTTTCTCATGAAGATCCGGAGCCACAACGGATAGCGGGCTAACGGCTAAATAGCAACATGGATCAACGAGGAGCAAGCAGGCTGCCTCGACTCATGTTTGACGGAGATGAGACCAGGTATGAACTTTGGGAAACTAAGGTGCTTGGATATTTGCACTTGTTGGGATTAAAAGACACCGTTCTGAAGGAACCGAACGGCGCGGCTGAAGTAGCAGCAGACGGTAAGAAGAACGCAGACGCTTACGCCGAGTTAATCCAATTCTTGGACGATAAAAGCCTCTCACTGATTATGAGAGATGCCCCTGATAATGGGAGAAGAGCATTAGAAATACTAAGGGACTACTACGCGGGAAAGGGGAAGCCCCGAATCATCAACCTGTACACCACGCTATCGTCGCTTCAGAAAAAGAGGGAAGAGACTGTCACAGACTATGTCATCAGAGCAGAGGCCGCCATTACAGCGCTGCGCAATGCGGGTGAGATTTAGGTGATGGATTGTTAATTGCTATGGTTTTAAAGGGACTACCTGAAAATTTTAAGCCATTTGCAATACACGTTACCCACGATAAAGACGATATGACATTTGCTGAGTTCAAAACAAAGCTACGAAGTTTCGAAGACACTGAAAAGTCGAGTGCATCGGAGTATAGCGACAACGTAATGAAAACAGGAGGAAGAACCGGCCGTGAGCACACGAGATCCAGCGCACAATACAGAAACAAGAACGATGAGGACATTGTGTGTTTCAAGTGCGGACTAAAAGGCCACCGAGCAAAAGCGTGCAGACGGAGGACGTGGTGCAGTCATTGCAAAAGCAGCACACACAGTGACACCACATGTAGACATAAAGCCAAACAAGATGGCGCGCGGAAGGTCGCAGATGAGAGCGGCAACGGATCCCAAACCAGAAACGCCAGATTATGCCTTCAGGATTAAGGGCGTAGACATCCAAAGTCCAGCAGTCAGCGTACAGCATTGAGGAGAAAGGCCTGTTGGTGGACACTGGGGCTACCACACACATCATTAACAGCATCGCCAAGTTCAAGAGCTTCGACAACGCGTTCAGACCGGAGTCACACAGCGTAGAACTGGCAGACGGTACCCAGTGCAGGGGCGTCGCCCAACAGAGGGGGGACGCAGAGGTGTTCCTGATTGACAGTACAGGCCAGCGACGAAAGGCAACGCTGATGTTTAACTGCATTATGGTTACTGTGGTTTAACAGAGACAGTATTTTAGTTGCCACCACAAGGAGGCACTGTTTCATTGTAAGAGCACGGATGCTGCGTCATCACGCCCCTAAGAAAAAAAAAGTATACCACAACGAAAATGGCACCCATGAGAAAAGTTTTGCCGCATGTTGATGAGGAATAAAGTTCCCAAAATATTAAGGACATTTTTGCCTCCGTCGTCATTTTCCTTCGAGTTGATCGCTGTCGACGCTGCAATACTCAACAGAGAGTTGTTGGCATTGGTCAGAGGACCCGGTGGCGCCAGTCTCCGGCAGCCTCGCCTCTGTCAGTGCGCCCCAGGGCAGCTGTGGCTACAACACCAGTGTGTGAATGGGTGGATGGCTGTATGTAGTGTAAAGCGCTTTGGGGTCCATAGGGACTAAGTGCGCTATACAAATTCAGGTCATTTACCATTTGCGTAAAAACTTGATGTGTTTGGTAAATAAAAATGAAAAGTAGTGTATTTCAAACCGTATTCGGAAATACAACTGTATAATGACTACAAGACATCAGACTATTGTTCTTCTTGCTTAATTATGAAGAATTCACACAAGAACTAAAAAAAAAAAAAACAATCCTGAAATCTATACCTACATTTTAAATATTCTCTTTCCATTCCAAAACAAATGTGACTGATTGAAAATAGTAAAGCTGAGAAAAAACATTATAGATACATGTCATTGTCTATTTATCTTATGTATGAAATATTTGAGTTTTTTAAAGCATACAATGACCGTTTTACTGTATATTTTATATATAACTAGTCTATATAATACACTGTAAATACTCTGCAATTTGAACAAATGGGATTCTGAAGTTTTAAGAATGGGGCGAATTCCCGTCATTTGAACACAATGCCTAGACACAAAGTCTCTCCTCCTCCTCCAGTTCGCCTCATCATATTCTGTTACAATTTACTTTTGTTTGTGTTTGACAAGGTTTGTGGCCTTGCCACATGTGTCACAAACCGCATCTTTGCTTTTTGTGGAGCCCCATACGCAACTCTGCTTATGATAGAAAACTGAACTAGCGCGCACACGTGAGCCGTGATGCATTTATACAGTCGTATTTCCCAACTCACTGTGATAGGCAGAAGAAGTAGTTCCTATTCAGACAATCCAATAATATAGTTACTTTCCACTGTGTTCTTGTAAATTATAAACTACAAATTTACCCTAAATTACTATAATATCGATAATGTAATACGAAAGTCGATTCTGGAACATAAATGTCTGGTATCGGAAGAACCAATATTTCAGTATCAATGCTCACAATTTGACCATTCAAGGCACCCGTACTATAATCGCATGACAGGATCCGAACGGGTTGTTTCGACAGTGTTGCATACAATGGTCAACTTTAATGCAGATTTTTTCTAGAAAAGGGGAATTATATAGCTAGATCTGTCGACGAAAAGCTCCACATGGCAGGTAGTAGACTAGAGAGATTTGGAACGGTATTCACAAGGTAAGACCAATGTTTACGCTTTTTATTCAAGTAATGATGAAGCTAATGTGGCTTTTAGCTGTATCCACAATGTCGATGATGGTGATACTATTTCCGGCACTATAAAGAGTCTTTAGTTGGTACAGTATATGTGCTAGCCTTGGGCAGTAATACGTGTTTTATTCAGGCAACACGTGGGTTTAAAATAATTGAATTAATTAAGAAACATTAGTCACGGGAACTGTGACCCCTTAAAAAAAAAGGGGCGACGTGATGACGTCATCGGCATGCGACCAGTTTTGCGATATTAAAAGCTCTGCTCTCTATCTGATGCGCCGAAACAGCGCTTGCTGGATCCTGATAAATATTGCAAATACGTGTACCTAGTTAGCGTTAAAATTTTTACAAACATATTTATTACATTCTTGAAATAATGTGATCATTAAATAGTAATGTGGGGGAGACAAAATATGGAGATTTGAAACAGGGATGTGTGCAAACGAGCTATAGCTTAATATGCTGGCTTAATATGATATAT
>NW_024582588.1:794636-825386 GCF_018398535.1 Haplochromis burtoni | reverse complement strand
ATAGGTCAGCTGTCTGATGGCAGTGGGGAACAAGGGGTTGTTGACTCTGGATGTTCTGGATCTCTCACTTCTGAACCTCCGCCCCGAGAGCAGAAGTGTGAACAGTCTGTGTTCGGGGTGTGTGGGGTCTTTGAGGATGGAGGCAGCTCTCCTCTGGACTCTGCGATGGTAGATGCTCTGCAGAGAGGACAGCGGAGTCCTGATGAACTTCTCCACAGTTGTTATCACTCTCTGCAAGCGTTTGCAGTCCATAGCAGTAGTGCTGCCATACCATGCAATGATGCAGCTGGTCAGTATGCTCAATACAATGCAGCTGTAGAACCTGCTGAGGATCTTGGCCAACATACCAAAATTCCTCAGCTTTCTCAGGAAATACAGCTGCTGCTGATCATTCTTGACCAGCTGTGTGGTGTTCAGTGACCAGGTGAGGTCCTCAGAGATGTAGACGCCCAGGTACTAAAGCTGCTCACCCTCTCCACTTCAAGGCCCCCTGATAAACAGCGACTGGTGAGGCCTCCTCTTCTTCCCCGTGTCCACTATTATCTCCTTTGTCTTGTCAGTGTTGAATGTGAGGTTGTTGTCCTCACACCATGACACCAGACCGGTGTCTCTCCTGTAAGCCGCTTCGTCCCCCCCAGTGATGCGACTGATCACTGCAGTGTTGTCTGTGAACTTCAAAATGATGTTACTTTGTTGGAGGTGACAAAGTCGTGGGTGTACAGAGTGTAGAGGATGAGACTGAGGACGTAACCTTGTGGAATGCCAGTGTTTGTAATAATGCTGGCTGAAGTCCTGTTGCCGATCCTGATGGACTGGGGCCTGCCAGTCAAAGTCCTGTAGCCAGTCACAAGCAGCAAACATTAAAAATCATGGGATGTGAGAGATGACTTGGTAAAAAATATCTGACTTTATTTTATTTTTAAAGCATAAACAACTTGTGCAAAAAGAGTTTCAGTATTAGAAGTTGTAATGCCATCCTTTGTAAAGCATTCTCCTGTACAGTTAATGATAAGGAATTGTGTGTTTTCACATTATCAACAGGGTTAGAGACCTGATACGCTCTGGAGTCATAAAGCCAAAGGAAAAACCTCTCTGGTATGATGTGTACAAGACTTTTCCACCAATGAGGGCCCCACTTCATGTGGAACCAGTTACCAGCCCTTCTGCTAAGAAACAGGAAACTGTGCCTGAAATCTTCTACAGTGAGGATAAAATTAGAACGTAAGTTCATGGCACACTCATGGCAACGAAAATAACTTTTTCCCTATATCTGAAGGCTCCTTTATAAATATTGTGAAAACGGCACGTTAGCACACACATAATATACATTTCTGGCTTTATCAGTCTCTCAGATTGATAGCATTCATTTAAAAGTCGGAAGTGGAGCATCTAAGAGACTGGTATTCAGATACTCTATTTGAATTCTTTGAGAATAAGTTTCAGTTCACAGTAACAACATGCAAAGTATTATACTTCATACATTATCCTGAAATGCATGTTACATTATTCCATATGCAACTTGGTCCATGGGCTAGGTTCATTTATAATATTATAATTAAAAATTTATTTCATTTTGATTACATATAGGTCCTTCAAGTGCAAGATGAGCCAGTTCACTGAAGATTGATAAGTCATCAAATTATGCAACAAGAAAGGGAAAAAAAACCACCTGAAACATTGCTAATACCTACTTGTTGCCTTTTGAATGGGCGCTGTAAAAAAAGAAGAAAAAAAAAACTCTGTTCTGTAAAATAAAATGTTAAATGTCTCGACTGAGAGAGGAGAAATGAATGGTTATTTGTCACAAAAAATGAATATGTCATAGGTCCACTTTGTTTCCTAAATAAATAACACTACACAGAAATGGGAGAAATATTCTTCAGATGTTAACCCAGATTTTTTTTTCTTATATAAATTAGAGATGGACCGATCCGATATTACGTATCGGTATCGGTCCGATACTGACCTAAATTACTGGATCGGATATCGGAGAAAAATAAAAAAATGTAATCCGATCCATTAAATATCACGAAAGCACCTCACAAAACTTGCAACACGCCGTAACTCACCTCAGAACGTTAGCACGTCGGAGCAGTATGCATCACGTGATAGAGCGGCTGTGGCATGCGGGACCTGTCGGTGGTCTGGATAGCATTTGGAGCTTCGCTAGCAACCCGGCATTTCATCTCCGACAAAGTTATCCCCGAGAGAAGTAAAGCAAGTGTGTAAGTCCATTTCTGAATGTTTGTAAAGCATTCCTGCGTTAAGCTTAACGAGCGACTGCCTCTCGCTCTCCGGCTGCTACTTCAATCATGAAACTGCTTAACGATCAGCTGATCGGCTTTTCTGTCGCGAGTCCGTCTCTCTGGTTTGTTTTTGGCCCACTTTGCACCAGAAAGAGGAAACCAGCGGCTGAACAACAGCAGCACGTTTAAGCTTGATAAGCTGTTGTTAGAATTTATTTAATATTACTTTCTACACCAGGATCTTTTTCTACGTAGCTGACGCTGGTAACTGTGCAGGGGCGGATCTAGCAAAGTTTAGCCAGGGGGGCCGATAGGGCATGAACAGGGAAAAGGGGGCACAAAGACATACTTTTTTCTACTCATGACGTGGAGCGTGAGGGGTGGTTCCCTATTTTTTATTTATTTATTTTTGTTGTTGCTGGGAGTTGGAACCCTATTAGTTAGGTTGCTTAATATTTACGTTAAGTACTCTTTAAAATACCAGAATAGGGAGGATGGTGTAGGTTTAAGTTTATTAGATTGATCAGTATTACTGAACTATGAAATTTCTTTTTTTGCATACAGGTATAACAGAATAGCTTTAGTGTAGTTGTTGTTTTAAACTTGAGTATGAACTTGTACAAAATGCAGCAAGATATTTAAAAAAACAGTTTTGTTGATTAAAAAAACACTATATCGGATTCATATCGGTATCGGCAGATATCCAAATTTATGATATCGGAATCGGTATCGGACATAAAAAAGTGGTATCGTGCCATCTCTAATATAAATACAGGAATATAGACAAAATACATGTAGTTTGCATATTCTTCTTCCTTTTTTTTTCTACCAAAACCATAATTCTGATCAGCACAGAGTGGACACATGTTTTGGGCATTTAGTCTTGGTTTGAAACAATTTTACATTTTAAACAGTGATAACTAAGTGTTGATACTAAGTGAAATGTTTTTGTAGGCCTCACTAACTTCTAACTTGTGTTGTTTTTGGGTTTTTTTGTTTGATTTTTGTTTTCGCTAGGGGATTCTATGAGCAGTATGGGAGAGGTTTGCGGGCTCTTGATCTCTCCAAATCAAACTTCGTTTCTACATGTCAGAGGTATGTTTGACTGTGTTCAGAATAGGGCTGGGCGATATGGCCTAAAATCCATATCATGGTATAATTTGAAGCATATGCGGTAACGATATATATCGCGGTATATTATTTTCTTCTGCATAATGTATTTTACACACTATAAGGCACACTTAAAATCCTTTAATTTTCGCAAAAATCGACAGGGCGCCTTATGTGTGAATTCTGGTTGTGCTTACTGACCTTGAACCGATTTTATGTAGTACATGGCGCGCAGAAATCTGTCAAAAATGCTTTAGTACAACGTGCGGCTTCATAGTAGTAAGCTATGAAGCCGCACCGCTTGATGGATTGCCGGAGCATTATGGCTGCCATGGTCAGGAGCCTCGCGGAGGAATCGGGGTCCTAAACCCCGCCATCTTCAGGTCCCAAAGTCAAATGAACACTGCGGCATCACTGAGAGTTAGAAAGTGTCTAAATTCTTTCATCTTTAATAAAATGATCAGCGTTGCTGCTTTACCAGGTATAACAATCAAGTTTGAGTGCTCAGAAGAGTAGAAAAGCGCTATATAAGAACCAGTCCATTTACCATTTAACATCCAGGCATCCATGAAAACAGAATTTATTAAATTCAACGGAGTTAAAAGTTAGCAGGAAGTTAACTCGCTAGTTTCCACCTAAACATGATACTGTATAGCATGTTCTGACTGAGAGATTTCTGAAAAAATTAAAAAGTACAGCTCTGCTATCACTTCCAACATAAATGAAGACAGAAAACTAAACAGCAGTGACATGTGTAGGGTTACTGAAGTTGAGCTAGCTGGTATATAATGATGTGATTGCTAGCAAAACAGCTATGTTAGCATAACATTAGCACAGTGGAAGCTGAAGGATGGCCGCTAACCCTTTTCCACTCGATAAAAGTTAACGTGAGGGTTTCTGGTGGTTAGGGACAGATGCAATTGCATGGCAGGATGCTATAAACGGACCAAACTTCAGTCAGGAGAACAACTGAGATAATCCATCCACAATACGAGGTTAGTCATTAATATACTGCAACAACATGGGAATAGAGCAGCTGCGAGAGAATTCAGCATTAATGAATCAATGGTATGGAAGTGGAGGAAGCACAATTTTTGGCTTTCCCCATATTCCAAAAGTGCTTCGTCTCTTTGCTATGACTGTCGCCCGGCATAATTTGCAGATGATGATGTTGTTTGTAGCCGCTGCGATGCTTTCGACCCAAATAGCCGCAGCTTGATGACACCATCAACATGCGCTATCGCGGTAGAGCGCTATAATCAAAATCTCTACCGTTGGCCAAATTTATATCGTTTCTACCGTATACCGTTTATACCGCCCACCCCTAGTTCAGAATAACACACACAGTACTCCAGTCTTTCTGAAAACCTTTTAAAATTGTCTCTGGATATTAGATGCTTTTAAACTCATTTTCAATCTATTACTTGCATTTTTGTTTAGCAGTTTATCAATAATCTATGACTCATTCAAGTAGAGCTTGGTGAGAAATGGTTCATGGCCAGTAGAAATTCGACATCCATGTTTTGACAGAGAACACAACAAACTAGTGACAATGAAAATAGCACAATGCCAAAGCAATCATGTAGTTGGAATAAAGTTTGATCACATCATGTTAGGTTGATACACAGATCTTAGAAGGGGGGCAGCCACCAGCAGAGCATGTGTTAAAGCTTAGGCTACTGCAGTTGTACACATCAGTACATTGGGAATGTGAGGACAATAAAAGACAAAATGACAACAGAAACTTTTAAGGAATACTTGAGTGACGTTACTGAATATGAGACCCCAACAAACAAGGCTCAAAGACAAGGACATTGTTGAAAAGAAGGGTCAGAGGAATTCAGTAGTGTGAAGAACCAGTTTTAGCATACATTGCAACTGTGTCAAAAGCAAATGGAAGTAACGCCATGAATCATTTTTACTACACATACACCTACCATTCGTAAGTTAAGTTAAATCTATGAAAAATGCAACGATAACAGTTTGACAGGCAATTTTCACACTCTTCCTCTTATCTTTTTAATCCCGCAGGTTTGTTGACAAGTACAGAGAGTTAAAAAGCCATGGCATGCTGGATAAGTCCTCTTTGTTTGAAGAGACTGGGAAGGCTTTACTTAAAGAAGGTATCATCCTGAGAAGGCGAGGAGCTCCTCCTGTAAGACTCTTGTTATAATTATTACTTTGGGTTCCTACAAAAATGTTGTTTGCCCTGTTTTGACATGGTCACATTTTTGCGAGCTGCAAACTATGTTATGCCAGTCAGCTAAATTATGTAGTCGTGTGAAAACGAAAGGTTTTTACTAAAGAAAAAGGTGCCAAGTACATCCAAAGATTTATCTAACCAGTCAAAAGTTTGGTCACACCATCTCATTTAATAGTTTTTCTTTATTTTTACCACTTTTACATTTTAGAAACATACTAAAGAAATCAAATATATGAAGCAAGATATATAGAATTATGGAGCAAAGGGGGAAAAAGATAAATAACTCTAAATATATGGTATATTTTAGATTCCTGAAAGTAGCCACTCTTTGTTGGCATTGCTGCAAACCCCTGGCATTTTCTCAATGAGCTTCATGATGTAGTCACCTGAAATGGTTTTCACTTCACAGATGTGCCTTGTCAGGGTTCATTTCTGGAATTTCTTGCCTTCTTAATGGGGTTGGGACCATCAGTTGTGTTGTGCAGAGGTCAGGGTCGTACACAGCTCAGAGCCCTATTTGACAACTGTTAGCTGATTGGTTCTTTCCATAATATGAATTCTAAGTAAAGAGAAATGACAGTCCATCATAACTTTTAAGAACTGAAGGTCAGTCAGTCTGGAAAATTGCTAAAACTTTGAACGTGTCCCCAAGTGCAGTCGCAAAAACCATCAAGCGCTACGACAAAACTGGCTCACATAAGGACCGCCCCAGGAAAGGACAACCAAGAGTCGCCTCTGCTGCTGAGGATAAATTAATCAGAGTCAAACGTCACTGTCTCATCTGCTGTTCACAATATTAAATGGTGATCTTAAAGAGGTTATGGACAATTTTGTCCATGCTTGGTGGGGGGGAAAAATGCTTAGGAGCCCCTGAAATAATACCCAGGAAGTGACTACAAGAAGAGGGTGAAAGATTGTCTGAAGCAGTTACAACAAGACAAACCCCTTGACCAGACCTCCTACCACAGGCTACACCCAGGGGAAGCTACACCAAGTCTGTATTGTTTACTGAAGAAGGATAAACAGGGTGTGCCTTTAAGACCAATTGTCTGTATAATCAACTGGGTCACCTATAAAATCACAACGTTTCTGGCTTCGATCCTCAACCCATTGGTAGGCAGCTCTGAACACCACATCCAGAACAGTTTGGATTTTGTTGAGAAGGTGAGAGATGTCACTATGGAGGCAGATTGAACAATGGTCTCACATGTTACATCTCTCTTACTTGTGTTCCATTCAGTGAAGCAGTGGGGATAGTTTGTCAGAGATTATGGGATGACCACTGTCAGCACTGGCCAAGTGTGTTTGCTCTTGGAATTGTGTCTTCATTCCATATAATTCATGTATACGGGTCAATGCTACAGCAGAAAAATGGGTGTGCAATGGGTTCCTGAGTGGGTTCTCCTTGACTCCCTGCTCAAACCAGCGTTCGTCCCTGTTTAGCCAGAGGTTGTTTGGTTTCCCCAATGTCTAAATCATATCAATTCTTCTGGCACTGGCAATGGGAGACCCAATCCTTGGGGTAGACCAATCTTTGGCACAGCGTATTTTGGTGTTTAAAAGCCACTGAAACGCTGTGTTTAGAATAAATGCGTCTTAATTGTTTCAATACTTTTTCTCCTGTGAAAAAGGCCTAACCCAGGGATTTCTCTGGATGAAGGGAAAGTGAGGGGAAGTTAAACTCATTTTTTGTTTCAGAAATGTCTGAAATTATTTTCTTTGACTAGTTCTTGTCATAAATTACTATAGCCACTTTTTCTTAAACCAGCAACTTTGTCAGGTAATGGATTAAATTCATTTTATTCTTCACCTCAAAACTCACCTCGAAAAGGGAAAAAGTTTGCTTGCTTTTTTGCTTTTATTACAAAATAAAAACAAAAACAAACAAAAAAAAAATAAAAAAATAAATATATATATATATATATATATATATATATAGAGAGAGAGAGAGAGAGAGAGAGAGAGAGAGAGAGAGAGAGAGAGAGAGAGAGATTACTAATTCACAAGTACAAACACAGTTTTGTTTTGATTATTGCATATTATCATTGTGTTGATTTTATTCTGCAGGTTTTGGCCGAGTCCAGGGATCCTGTGCTTGACCTGAAACTGATAGACATGTTGGCAGAGCAGCAGTCCGCTGGGACTGACACAACGAAGACAACAGAAGATAAAAATTCATAGATCACAGTAGCTCAAGAATCATTTGGTGAACTGCATATTTTCTCTCTTACCAGCTGTTATGATCAATTTATTTCTGTTTTTGTTTCTGACACCCAACAATTGTCTGTTTTTAATTTCTTGAAAGCCCATTGCACACTGCACCAGCGGCAGCATGTTGCCATTAAAGATTCAATGGCGCTATAAATCACGTCAGTGCAGATGAAAAGTTACAAAAAAAAAAAAAAACAGAAAAGAATGTTATAAGTATTTAGAGGTCTTATGTCTGGCAATAAAACACATTGTTATAACATGTAGAATTGTTGTGAAATTATTGTAATAGTTTTGAACTTTTCTGATCTGAAATTTCCCAAGTTTTTTTTTTAGTTTTTGTGGTTTGCACCTCATCCATCTTGCCTTCTTGCTGACCTGGAAATTAATTTCTGCGTAACATGTTGAATGATGCCTCAATACCTACAAGCACCACGTGGACAGAAGAGGAAGCGAGTATGCACAGGGTGTATCCTTTGCACATTAACTTTAAATATATAAAATAGTCTTACAGCTTGAATTCGGGAGAACTATGCCAACAGCTACTTTATCATATCTATAAGTTGTTTTGGTTGTTAAGATGATCAACTGCCTTTAAACTTTGGCCTTCATTTTGTGTGTGAGAGAAATTATTGGGTCTTTTGTAAGATGGTACTACACTGAGAATTTAATTAAAAGTCGCCCTTAAAATAAAGCATATCATCAGTTCAGTTATGCCAAAGAACACAAAATGCAGAGAAACAATGCAATAGTTTTAATGCAGCTGTGCCATTCATCTTTTGACATAATTTAGCTGCAACAAAAGGATGGCATTAATTCCTGTTAACTCTGCCTGTTTCTTATGTCTTCTTTGCACTTTCCAAACCTCGACAAGTTACAAGGAAAGAAATCGAGGATGTACAGACTGAGAAAGAGGAAAACAGTTTGAACTTCACGCAATCACTTGGCCGGACCTGTCTTTATTTGGGGACATAGAATGTTTGTCCACTGTTTGTAAACTACTGCTGGTTTTAGCCTGATATAAACTCAATAGCCACTTTGTTAGATATACCTGTTCAGCTTCTCAGTGGAAAACAGGGCTCTGTTGTCCTATTCTAGAAAACCAAAAAAATGCATTGGTTTGGGTACGTGGATGACACCTGGGTGAAAATCAAATGTCAGGATGTACCACAATCACTGATCACATCAAAATAGATAAACAGGTTGAGCAGGGAGAATATGAAAAATGACAAGCTAGCTTTTCCAAAAATATTGGTAATATTTAAAAGTCCAAGATGGTGCCATCTCTCGGTTCATTTTTAATTTCTATTTGCCAATTCGTCTGATTGGGACCTGATGAATGTAAAAACAAAGAATTACCAGATTTTTTTTTTTTTTACCTGATTTTTGTTCCTGAGAAAAATTAGATCCACATATGAGGACATTTATTTTAAAATTTGATAGAACAGTGGCAGTATAACGTCCTCGTAAGTGGGTACCAGGCCCAAAATGTGATGTCCACATAGGTGGATGCCAGGTCCTAGGAGGTTAATATCCGTGACTCAATGCTGATCCTCCCCTGCATTGCCAGCGATTTGGAAGACTCCCACCACCTCTGGTGTTGGTACCAGAGGAACTGCATCGACATAATCCACCTTGGAATCTTTCGAAACAGAAGGGCTGTAGAAGTGGTTAAAATACGTGGCATGTGTGTACGGGTTAGATCTTAGATGTGGTGGATCCTTGCCGTCGGTGATCCTGCCTTTTTAGACCTTTTTCTGCCCTCAGACAGCGCTGCCAGGGGAGGAAGACAGGACAAAGATATACTGTGGAAGAAAGCCAGAGATAAATAATAACTAATAATCAAGTACATAGAGTGTATAAACAAATGCATATCGAGTGAAAAAGGGGACTGAAGAAGAAACAGTGTATCATGGGAATCCCCCAGCAGCCTAGACCTATTGCGTAACTAAGGGTGGGTTTAGGGTCACCTGATCCAACCCTAACTATATGCTTCAGCAAAAAGGAAAGTTTAAAGGTAAATCTTAAAAGTAGAGAGGGTGTCTGTCTCCTAAACCCAAACTTGAAGCTGATACTACTACTACCTTCTAATGATACTACCTAAGAGAAGCACATATAATGTAAACAGACCTAGTCCTGGGCGCCTACCATACAGATCAGAATGTAATGTTTGAATCTAATGATCCACTGGTGCAGAAATTGGGTGTCATCAGGACGCTATAACATAGAGCTAACAAAATTCCCACAGCGACAGCGGCCAGGGAAGTAGAAGAACATCATATCTGAGTAAGTGTAGTTATCCCAGCCAGACAAAGCTGGAAAGGTACCTAAGGAATGCTCCAGGAGAGAACAACAATCTAAACAAAAACTTTTAGTGATCCCTTATGTGCCAGGGGCATTGGAACAGAGACATAATTTTCTCAAAACACTGCATCTCTGTGGATTTCAAACCAAACAACCTTTGGCTAAAGAGCACAATATAGAAGAGACTCTGCAGTCTAGTTAAACCTACAGACCAGTGGCAACTCTTTCAATGATGACAGGCAGGAAGCAGGCACTTTTTTCCAGAGTGGAGGCCATTTATTTAGGCCATTCATTTAGTCCAGGCCTTGTGCCTGACACTTTTCAGGGAAAAGGGTGGTTTTTTATTGTCAAAGCGTTTTTTATACAACATCTCTCATTCACCCATTCATACAACAACTTTTTTTGTATGAAGGAAGTGCTTTCTATCATCTGTCTGTCTCACACATTCATATTCCGATTAATGCATCAGAGAGCCCAAGGAGCAGCCAGGGGTCAAATCATAAGTCTTCTGATTAGTAAATGACCTGCTGGCCTATGAATTACTCAAGCATAAAAAGGTACCCAACACAAGGAAGGATCCATCAGATTAATAATGTGTGTGAATATTAGATAGGAAGCACTAAGAGCTAGCATAGAAATAAAGAAGCATACAGAAAAAGTGCTTGGGTGAATGGAGCATGTTGTATAAAAATGCTTTGGGTGCTCAGGTAGAATAGTAAAATGTTATATAAGAAGAAGTCTATTTACCAAAATTAGTTCTAGAAATGCAGGAAAATCCTGTTAACTCATGCTCTATTACAGGTACAGCTGCTCTCTTACCATTACTACCAGATAAATTTGCATCTGTTAAGTTGCACAAACACTTTTACCACTACTGCACCTGATTTCCCAGTCTCGAGGTCAGCCACCTCCATTTCCAACTTTACAAGGTACACACAGGCAGCTCTCAAAAGTTAGACATTTTCTGCTCCATTGAAACTTAAAGGACTGTTGCGAATTGGAATTGCTTGTGGAATTTTGTCCACCCAATACCAAATTTTTGAACGTTCTAAGGTGCTGGTGAGTAAATAGCAGTGGTTTACAAGAATAGCTTAAACTGTCTTACTCTTTACTCTACTACTACCCTTCAAAATTCAGTGGGAATAGCTAGTTTGCTGTATGGTAACCAATCTACCAACCTCAAATTCTGCAAGGATTTTCTGAATGAATTCTCGTGAATAACATTAATCTAGACCAGGGGTAGGCAACTCCTCAAGTGCTGGTGTCCTGCAGGTTTTAGATCTCACCCATGTGTCAACACACCAGAATCAAATGATTAGTTCATTACCAGGTCTCTGGAGAACTTCAAGACGTGTTGAGGAGGTAATTTAGCAATTTAAATCAGCTGTGTTGGATCAAGGACACATCTAGAACCTGCAGGACACCGGCCCTCCAGGCCTGGAGTTGCCCACTCCTGATCCAGACACTTAAAGTACATTTAAGAATGTATTTTAAGTGGCAGAACAAATGAACAAACTGTTAATCACTTACCTGAGATGAAATCTGCTCAGCTGCTTTGAAAATGGCTTCTAATTGGTTCCTTCAATAACAGGATGGCTTCTCAGGAGTAAGGCCATCATGCAGTTCAGCATCCTTAATGGTTCTGCTATAAACTGGTAGGGGAGCCTTTCAGTGCATCCTTTCAGAGGAGGCTGGAGGAACTCTGAAAGGTTGGAGGCACACAAACATGTATTCATATTCCACAGTTATTTTCAGTTTACCATTTTGATTTTCTCATCACGTGGACAATAAAACACATGGATGCAGGTTTATTGTTAAATTTTGTAAAGCTTATTTAACATATCCAGCTGCAGCCTCACTGTGATCCTGAACTGGAACTGCTGAAGCAGTTAAGATCATACATCAACTAACTGTATTTATCCAAACAGGCTGAACTAATCGAGGTTCACTGAATTAGAGACTTTAACGAGTTTTTCTATGTAAGAATGTGTCGTACTGATATACCTACAAACTTGACAAAACTGCTGTTTTTCAGACTACATGTGTTAGGAGCTGGGATGGCATGTGTGCTTGCATTTCCTTTTTTGGAGCAGGTAGGCGAGGCAATGATCCTCAGGGTTCTCTAGGCACATCTGTGGAACATCATCAGATGGGCTATTTAAAGAGCAAGTATCAGATTATTTTCTTAGCCTAAGTGGTAATGAGCCAGCCATCTTTATATTTAACTACGTTCATCAAGGTATTCATGGATTCCCTCATTCTGTGTTTCCTGCCAGCTTGACTTCCCCATCTGCCAGTTCTACTGTGCTTTGGATACATCAACTCAGGACCCCGCAACCCAGCTCACCCGCATGATCACTGGACCACGTCTGTCTCCACCACGGCTCCCTGCCCTTGCCCCAGTACAGAGTAAACATGTGACAAGTAAGCTCTCCTCAGGTACGTAAACTGCTCTCCTATGCCCTGTTTCGTTTACTCGCAAACCTCATGCTCCTTTTCCCTCTCTAGATAGTTAGAGTTTCCCACCAGCACATCTCCCTCGCCTCACCATCTTATGTTTCCCATGACTACACTGTAAAAAAAAAAAACCTGTTTCACTCCAGTTGTGGTTGTCTGAGTAATCTGCCACTTGGGTCCACTTTCATTTCACCTAACAACATGTAGCTATCCTTGTATGTCAGTTTTATGTGACACAATTACTTCTTATGTTTGTTTTCTCATTGTTATAATTGGTAATTACTTACATTTTGATTAGATACTTTGAGTTCACAAATGATCCGATTACACAATTGGAATACAATGTGTCAATGCTGCAGGGGGGTTGACTATCCCAGCTGCCACAGGGCAAAGGCAGGACAGACTGCCAGTTTATGCACGGAGCTAACACAATGTATGTGATAGAAAATCCACTGAAATGTACAGCCTCACAATGCTGGACTTGGGATGAAACCCTTCATGCATGGTAAGGTGCTTCCTTCTTTTGATATCAGTGGGTTCTATCTCCTCTTTTGGCCAGCTTATTATCCCAGCAGAGTACCTGATCATGGGCAAGGCATAGGTGTTGATAGCCCGGATCTTGTTCTTACTGTTCAGCTGACTCCTCAAGAGTTGCCTGACCCTCTGCAGGCCCTCTGACCCTCTGGTTGCAGCTTTCTTAGCGGCCTCTTCATGGTTCCCATTTGCCTGTGGGATCCCCAGGTACTTGAAGCTGTCCTCTATGTCTGCAATGTTGCCTTCTGGCCATTTGATCCCGGCCCCGCTGGTGTTTTTATTCAAGATTTTACCGACTTTTTATCTTCCATTATTAAACTTGAGAAGGTCTTAATGATTGGGGATTTCAACCTCCACATGGATGATCTTAGCAGTAGCATGGCCTCTGACTTTCTATCCATTACAGACTCTTTTAATTTTATTCAGCATGTCTCTGGACCCACCCATGTTAAAGGCCACACCTTGGACCTTGTGTTTTCTCTTGGCTTAGACATAACTAATGTGTGTGTTAAGGACGTACAAGTGAGTAACCATTCCTGTGTTACTTTTAATCTTAGCTTCCCTCTGTACACACCACCTTCTAATCTCATGTTCCATAAGCGGTTCATAAATCAGGATGTTGCTTTGAAGTTTTCTAATATGTTGGACCCTCATGTGATCAGTGGCTGAACTGATGCTGATGTTGCTACACAGTGTTTTAACAATCACTGCTTGGAAATTTTAAATTCAGTGGCACCTATGAAATCTGTCATTGTTGCCTCAAAAAGAGCTCATCCATGGATAAATGATGACATAAGGAAGGTCAAAACAATCTGTAGGAAAGTAGAACGCCTTTGGAAATCAACTAAATTCGAAGTTCACAGGTTCAACCTTAGGGAACTTTGGGTTTCCTTACATGAAACCATATCTGCTCTTGCTCTTGACGAAGGTGGTAACACTTTTCTCCTCTCCTCCTCCTCCTCTCCCTTAGCTTCCCTGCTTAGCCTCTTATGTCCTTGTCTAGTCTCGTGTTTTTTGTATTACTTTTCCCTGGAACATTCTCTCACAGTCTGTTCTCTAAAACCTAAAAGAGGAATTATGGATTGGATCAACTGGTCCCTAAATGCAATTGACACCCCTTTCTCAACGAGAAGTTTGGGCTTGGGTGAGCCTGAGTGCTGAAGATATCTACCTATTCTGAACCATGGTAATAGGGTTCTGGCTGATCGGAGCTGGCTTGGACCTGTCTTTATCCTGTTTTCCTTCTCTCACCCCAACCGGTCGCAGCAGATGACCGCCGACCGCCCCTCTCTGAGCCTGGTTCTGCCCGACGTTTCTTCTTGTTAAAAGTGAGTTTTTTCCTTCCCACTGTCGTCAAAGTGCTTGCTCATAGGGGGTCACATGATTGTTGGGTTTTTCTCTGTATCTATTATTGTACGATCTACTGTACAATATAAAGCGCCTTGAGGAGGCTGTTATTGTTCTATATAAATAAAACTGAATTGAATTGAATTGCAATCAATCCAGGCAGTGCACAGGTTGGTCAGTCTAGTCTTGTAGTCTCAGCTGACTGTTCAGTCTACCAGTAGCTGGTATTGCCAATTCCTTTCTGTGCCCCGCTCATGTATTGAACCATGTGCAAGTTCATCTTAGCTCCTATGATGCCTGACAGGAGCTTCCACATAGTACTGAGGCAGGTTAGTGGCCGGTAGTTGGATGGGACCCTTCCGGAAGTCCTTGGGGATCAGGACCGTCCGGGCTTCGGTTAGCCATTCCAGGTGTCTCATCGACTAGCAGCTGGTTCATTTGTGCTGCCAGAAGTTCACGGAGTGCAGTCAGCTTCTTCAGCCAGTAGGCATGAACTATGTCAGGGCCTGATGCTGTCCCACTCTTCATACTGGAGACCTTCATACTGGAGGTCTGCTCTTTAGATCCACTAGCCACTGAGCATTGCCATTATGGGTTTCGTCCATCTTAATGCTCTTCCAGTATTGCTCAGTCTCCACCCTTTGCGGGGCTGTTCTCATATTGTTTCCTAGGACTCCCATAGGTGGATTCCCATTCATTTGCTATGGCGGTCACTTTTCTGACCGGGAACACCACAGATCTAACAAAGTTGATTAAAACACTCAAAATTCAACGAAAGAGGTGCTCATCACTTTTATATGTTCAAGTGCATAGTGTGGAGGATGTCATAAGGACTCGAGGTAATCGGATGTAAAACACAATATTTATGAGTTTTTTCATTTGTAAATCGGTCGGATTTGACCCGAACACAACAGGAAGGTTAACTATATCTATATTTATCATAAGATAAGACAAGATAAGATAACCTTTATTAGTCCCATGCGTGGGAAATTTGTTTTGTTACAGCAGTGGACAGTGCAAAGTTACATAGAAAAGTTAGAAAAAAAAACATTGGAATAAGATATCAATAAGATACTGTACACAACTGTACACAATAGAATAGAATAAGATAAAATGCTATATACAATTGAGTAAAATACAACGATGCCAGAAAAGATTATAGCACTTAGTGTTATTGCACATGTGTGGATGTGTGTGTTTGATCAGTTAAAGTCTTTATTGTGGAGTCTGACAGCAGTGGGGAGGAAAGACCTGCGAAATCTCTCCGTCCCACATCGTGGATGCCGCAGTCTCCCACTGAAGGAGCTGCTCAGTGCTGTCAGAGTCTCCTGTGTGGGGTGGGAGATGTTGTCCAACAGGGATGACAGCTTAGCCACCTTTCTCCTGTCACTCACCACCTCCACTGGGTCCAGAGGGCATCCTAGAACAGAGCTGGTCCTTCTGATCAGCCTGTTCAATCTCTTCCTGTCCCCAGCAGAAATACTGCTGCCCCAGCAGACCACACCGTAAAAGATGGCTGAGGCCACCACAGAGTCATAGAAGGTCTTCAGGAGTGGGCCCTTCACTCCAAAAGACCTGAGTCTCCGCAGCAGGTACAGCCTGCTCTGCCCTTGCCTGTAGAAGGCGTCTGAATTATGAGTCCAATCCAGTTTATAATATTTATCTATTGATAAATGTTTTATTACTTCATTCTATATGGGTTCTTGACTTTTGTTGTATGTATGCTGCTTTGACAACTCAACTTCCCTCAGGGATTAATGAAGTCTGTCTGATTCTGATTCTGATATATTTGTGTTGGACAAAGTGTGAACACTGAGACGAAATACCCTTTGTAAAAGCCCACACACTTCTTAACATTGTAAAACTATCGGCACAAACAGCACTGCAGAAAAATACAGGCAGCCAGTGTGTCTTTCTAACCAGTCAGAGAGCTCCTTAATTTGCATTAGTTTTTTTCTAGGGACCAAAAGAACTACAGAAATTCTACATAGTTTAGCTAATCTGATAGGTAATCTGTTAGCTAATCCTAATTGATCTCAAAGCTATACATTAGCTAACATAACGAGCTAACAAGAAAGGGAAATGCAGTAAGGAAATGGTTTTGAAAATGAGAAGTGGAATCCCCATTTTAAATGTCAGAAATAAATCTGTATTCATAATTAAATTTTTTTATATCCATTTATTATTTTCTCTTTTTAAATTGCATTTTCAAAAAGACTTTGAAAATCAGCTTTTTAATTAAAAATTAGAAAAATAAAAAATTAAGAGATTAATTTTGAATTTTGAATTTAAATGGATTTACTAATGTACTTTATTGTACAATTCATGATGAAAGCACAAAACTCTTTATTTCATGACTCATCTGGACTGCCACAGTACTTCAGTCCATGTTTGTCAGGAAGGGCATTTCGTCTAAAAAAGAAAATCAAGCATGTGAAGCTACCTTCTGTGGCAATCCAATGTCAAAAGGGAGCAGCTAAAAGTTCTTTTTTAAAATTTTAAAATTAAATTTCTACATGCAGCAACAAACTATTACACTGACCACAATTTTTAGGTGTTCCTGAGTTACGATAGTGAATTTCAATTCAGATGCATGTGTGTAATGCAGTAGTGCCTGAAGGCCCAAATTAGACAACCATTAGATATTGACATGAACTGTTGTGTGGAATGTAGGGTTTAATTGTGCACCCAAATGCAGTACACTGAAGACAGAAGTAACATAAAGCAACATTTTATTTCTGGTGATTGCCAAGGTTTACAAAGTGCAAAAGGAATAAGTGACGTTTCACTGGATAGTGCAACAGAAACATACTTAAATAAATACATATAAGGAGCAACACAAGGCAATCTATAACAATTCTAAGAAGCCCATTGACAATGCAGATTACAGCCCCCTCAACATTCACCTACTATACACTCCAATAATAAAAATCTACACACGCTTTAAATCCAAAGTGGAGCAAAGTTGTACATACAGATTTAAATTAGCATTAGCAATTCACCAAATTTCACATTTTTAACTTTTTATACATGTCTTTGTGAAACTTGCAACTGTCAATTGTATATAGTGATTGAATCATTTGCATTGTGATTTTTTTCATAGTTTTTGAACTCTTGGATCTCAAAATGTTAAAATAATAAAGTTTTAGATACAAGATACTGCAAATGAAATTTCCCTGGTCCAGTTATGAGTTATTACATGTCTAGTAATATCATTCCATGACTCCAGGTTTCCAAACAAAGTGTTCTTTGCATAATGATGTACTTTTGGTGTTTAAGAGGTATTAGCTGGGTTACTTTAGAGCACTAGATTTCACAATAGCTAAAACTAATAGTAGAGTCCCACACAGAAAGTCCCTCCCATAATATATTCAATTATTTAAATGAAAAGCAATTTTTAAAAAAGGGGTACGCTAGGCCTTAGTTCCCTTTTCAGTCCGTTTTTGTTTTTTTGTTTTTTTACAAAGCTAATACAAATACAAAAAATTTCTCTCTCATAGCCAAGACTTCCTAGTCCATCCCAGCCTGGCCATATTAGCTAGTTTAACTTTTACTTTGTCTTTGCTGTCTGGACTTCTCTTGGAGGTGCATTCCACAGTTGAGTCTGTTTCAAACGAGATAGCTGGGGCATGTCCAAGTAGGCTTCCTTTCTTTTCCTGGGCCATGGTTGCTTGAGTCTGCAGAAACACCTGACCCCTCACAGAATGCCTGAGTTGCAGCATCAGGGGGTTATGGTTTGAGTATAATTTGACAGGATTCTGCTCCTGACGGCAGCAGGTGGAGCAAGCTGAGCAGAGTATGCGAAAAATATAAATCCACCCCAGGTAGTGGAGCTCTGCAATGTTAAGGATGAAACAGCCCAAGCTGATGCTGAACATAAAGTTCAGGAAGATGGTCTTCTCAGTGGCACGTGATACAAAGCAGTCTGTACGAGTAGGGCAAGGATACGAGTCACAGCGATACAGGTGAGGCACTTCAAACCCAAACAAGAAGTACTGGCCGACCAGGAAGGTGATCTCCAGTACAGATCGTAGTAATACATGAAGAATGTAAATAAGAAGAACCTGGTTGGACTGCTGGGTGGGGTCCTCTCCCATTTCATCATAAGCTTCTTCCAGAAGGCTTTTCTTTACATCTTCCCTCTCACTTGTATTCCATTCCCCACTGTAATGAGGGTAGTAAGTGGGGATGTTGACCTTTAGTGCTTCCATGCCATCTTTCCTAATTTCCCCGGACCTTTGTTTGGGAACTCTCTGGGATAGCAGCTGTGTCCTCTGGCCATCAAGCTTCTCATCCTTGGCAATCTTATGCAGTACAAAAACTATGTAGAAAATAGATGGAGTAGAGACGAGTACAATTTGGAAGACCCAGAACCGTAGATGTGAAACAGGAGCAAATGTGTCATAACAGACGTTGTTGCATCCAGGCTGTTGGGTGTTACAGGTGAATTTGGACTGCTCGTCACTGTAGACAGCATCACCCACCAAGGCTACCAGCAGAATGCGGAAAATGAGCAGCATAGTGAGCCAGATCTTGCCTATCACTGTAGAGTGGTTCTGGACCTCAGACAGAAAGCGACCAAGTATGGACCAGTCACCCATGGCTTAATCTTAGACAGAAAGTAAAAGGGGCTATTAATAATAGGACAACTTAGGGTGTACTCAGACTAGGCTCAACTGACTGAAGTAATATATACTAGCTTAAACCTATTGCCAATTTCTTGGTAAAATGATAAGCAGTAATATTATTCACTGATGAAGACTCTGATATGTAGCTGAAAACTCTGGAAAATATATTAACTTATATTAACTCACTACTGTATATATTACATTATAATATATTATATATTAGAGTTTAAATACATTATATATACAATAAAGCATTTGCCATGTAAAAACACTTTTTTGTTATCACTTAACAATTGAAATATATAAATATATTTGTTACAGTCAAGTTTGTTGAAGCATCTCAGGATCACAATTATGCTTTTAGAAACATCTGTTTTAGAGAGCAGAAAGAGACCTTTCAACAGTTCTGAGTGGTTTCTCACCGTAACTAAGTTCATTTATTGAAAACTGTATTTAGGTACAAATTTGAAGAACTTACACTTAAATATGAAAATATCTAAATATGTCTTAAATATGTACTTAATGTGTTAATTTCTACTTCTGCTGCACTTCATTTCAGAGGGAAATGTTGTGCATTTCTCTTGTAACATGGTCGACTACAGTGCAGCCTATGTAGCAACTCACCTTCATAAACTCATCTCCATATTTGCTGTGGGAAATGGCTTTGTGTGTTTCACAATTGGTCAGCCAATCGCTGCGATTGGCTTGAGTTAATTGAGGGCAGGTGTATCTGACTGTACTCATAATCTACACTGTTTATATTCCACACTGAAAACAGTGCTGTCATATTTTTCTGTCTGCAGGTATGTGCCCCAGACTCAAGATGGCTTAGATTAAAACAGTTTATAGTAATCATTTGCTGTTATTCTGTGAAATATATAATTAATATTGGTGACTGTCAGCCTATTACGTATAGGGTGTTGAGTCTGGGGGGACAACTGCTGTTCTCTGTTGAAATTTGGACTGTAAGTGGGACACTGAACTGTTTCATTCCCCAACTTTTATGTGATGAATATAGTACCTGGGAGTATTTTTCATTGACCTCAGTGATGTGACTATTGTTTTATATTTTACAATTTTCTGTCTATCATCTTTGCTCTTAACTGCGGCTGTCAAACCTAGAATCTTTGTATAAAACTCTCAGTTTTATTAGTTTAGGACTAGGGTTAGGGTTTTTTGGAAATTAAAATTTACAAACAGACAAAAATGTAAAATAAAATCAAATGGCCAAAGGTTTTTGTTTTATCTGTTTTACATCTTCACCCAAAACACTTTTACTTGTTAAAATATAGGACTGGTTCATTAAGCGTATTCAGCAGCTTAACCACATTACTGATCATGCATGCTCAGGCAAATCAATAAAGCATTATAGCAAATGAAGTATTGTGAAACCTAATGTCTGACACTGGTAATATTATTGTTGTATAGTAATGGTGCTCCCTCCCCCCCTCCCCCCCTTCAAAAGAAATATATCAAGGAACCATTCTCAACCCTAAAACAGTGGATTTTACAGGAACTCATTTCAGTTTTCTTTTTTATCTTTTTTTTTTTTTTACAGTATTTAGCTCATTATTGTTGTTGTAGAAAAAGCTATTTACATATTTATCTTTACTCTGATGGTGGTTATTTTTTTCTAAAATGTTTAAATTATTTATAATCTACTGAAAGGTCTCACTGAAAATCTTTATATGAATAACAACAAATCATATAGAGAAAACTTTACCTTAGGATACCCAAATTTTGGTCATTTTCAATTTTCTTCCTGGACAATAACATACTTTGTAGTGCATTTTTAGTAGACTCAGAGAAGTGTTAAAAAATACAACCATGAAAAAGCAGCATTTGAACTCAATAGAATCCCATTTGAACTCACCTAACCTTAAGCTTTGCAGCATAAATCCTCATAATGTAGCCTTTACTGCACCATTTGCATGGCTATTTTTGATTTAAAATGTTGATGAATTGAATCCCGCTGAGTGTGGAAAGAGAGAACACACATTAAGCCAGTCTATCTGAAGCTGACATTGTGCTATTTTACAAAAAGGCTGGCAATGTACAATACAACAAAGCACAATGAGTGGGCTCATTTTCTGAACACCCGGGAACTGTAAAACAAAAAGCATATGGAACAGGCTGGAAAGTAAACATAATGCAGGTCTTTGCAAAGGCTCTGCTTGAACCACCTCGAACAGTACAAGTTACAGACAAATTTTGTTACTTTCTACACTATAGCAGGTTTCAGCTGGAGTCAGTATGTTCACATCTGTTGTATCCTTTGATAGCATGCAGCAGCGGAGTTCAAAAGGGAAAAAAATGTTTTGGTTTTTGCATATGTAATCAAGTCCCAGACTCTGTAGATCATAACACAGACTCTCTTCTCTTGTCACAAGGGCCTTAACAGTGGAAATAATTGTGCCGGAGAAGTGTTCAGGAGCAGCTTCTCCGATGAATTGTGTCTTGTTCTCAAATTTGTTACTAACTTATGATTTTATACCGATTTAGAAAAAGGCTGATTTAGCTTCAGCAAAGCAGGATAAAACTAAAATACCCAGTTAGCTGAATGTGAACAACATCATAAATCAAAGTAAAATAAAATGAACTGAGTACATTTATTCAAAAATAATTGATAAGTGACCTTATAGCTAATAAAACAGAAGATTGCCTGATTTAAATTTGGCTGATTTGTTGGTGAGGTGGTCAGCACTGCTGCCTCACATGAAAATCCTGGGTTTGGATCTATTGGGCTGTTTCTGCTTTCACTGCTCTGAGACCAGTTACTCTCTGTGAGTTCTGTGAAAAAAGCTAAACATGTAAGTGAGCATTCTGTGATTTATTATAGTAAATCACAGAATGACTTAAGTTCTGTATATACGTTACACAGTAAGTTCAGATCTGGAAAATTATGAATTTTGTATCGCTTTTTTGCAACACTCTTGGCCTTTAATGGCCTTTGGAGTGCAGTGAAAAGAATTTTTATAAGTTTTTAGCATGTGGCAAGTAAATGGTTGATTAATTAGAGGAATTGTGCCATGTTTGATTTCAGACTCAACTATCAATTTTGGATTAAAGGCCTTTACACACTGAGTGTGTAACAAAAAAACAACATGAACTTCCAAATTTTCTGGATCTGAATCCGTCGCTCAATGTCGCGCTTTTGTGAAAAGTTGATCCTCAAAAAACGCACTGTGAAACAAAGAATGAAGTCAACATCAAGCAAGATGAGTTGGTCCTGATGCTTGTAAACAAGAAAAGCTAGAAATGAAGATTCTGGGTTCACTCAATTCCCAAGTGAGTGAATTAACTACTTCACTCACTTAAGAATTTTTTAGGAATAAAAAGAAAATTGCCCTCAACATCTATCAGAACCAGCTTTACTGACCAAGAATATGTGTAGATATTTATGGTCAGTAAAGCTGATAATGGCCTGGTTACTTATTAGTTCTCAATGTAACATAATAGAAAACAGACAATATTTACAATAGAAACATATATTGCATATTTATGTTTATGGTGCAGTTGTGCAGGGGGCAGAGATATTGGATTAAATTATGGAATAAATAAGGGATAGATAACTTGTTATTTGTTACTATTAACAGTACATACAAAGACTGAGAGAGAAGGAGAGAGAGATATAACGAAATAGTACGTACAACACAGTTTGATTCAGCAGCACGTATGTCACATGTTTAAGTACATCTGTCTTGTAACATTTTTTTCAGTCTCTAGTGACAAAATATATGTGAACTATATGAAAGGGGAATTATTTAAAGTAAAGTTTAAAAAAAAGTATATTGGACTTGATTTAGTCCTTGGGGTTACAGGAAGTTGTCGCTGCCATATTTAGCTGCTTTGTTGTAGATTCCTTATAGGCTTCCTTCAGATTTTAGCCCAAGTGTTGCAATGGAACCGAGCTGGAGTACGTTTTTATTTCAAGTAAGTGGCACAGTCTCCATAAACGTTTGCCATAAAGCGTAAATATTGTTTGCTAAATGGGTTTTATCCGTTTCTGAAATTACTAAGAGTTAGCCAAGAAAAACAAAGGTGTTAGCGATACCCTGCTAGATAGCTCCGCTGAGTGGTTTCCTGTAACGAACTGCTAACTAGCTTTGTCGAATCCGAGAGCTCCGGACTTTGTGTTGGCAACTTAGATACAGTATAGTCTTGGTATCAGTTAAATAGCCAGAAATCTGTGTCGGTTCATAATTTGCAATTTGTACCATTTACAGCTTAATGGTCACATTATGTGACTATAAAGCTAATTTGTAGCTCGGATTTTGGTGATGCGCGCGCTAGCAAATTAGCTTTAAGCAAAGCTTTTGCTATTGTATATAGGTAAGCTAAGCTAATAGGCTAACGGATTCGCTAACCAGACACTTTTCCCGTGTGCACCGTGGCTATTGCAATAGTACAGAGGGTTAACAAAGCAAGAAAGCGGTGGGGAGCTTAAGCTCTTGACTGGCCCCGTTAACAAGAACTTAGCTAACCCTAGCACTATAACTAAGGGGCTACTTAGCACGCTAAGAGAAGTGATTAAATCACATTCAAGGCTCCAAACGTTACCCTTTATCTTATCAATGATCAATAGCCACGACTTGCAAACTATAAAAATAAACTATAAAGTCATCTGGTTCATTAGTTTTGTAAGTAAGTTCAGAATCAATTCACATGCTGTTTGATCATTTAATCTTGTTTTGAGAAACGAAAAGGAGGTTGTAAATTGTATATAGTCTATATGCCGAATAAATTAAGTTTTATGAAATAATCCCATATTATAGAAGGTCTGTATTTAATTTTTGCTAAATTTTTACTGTCCGCAGTCAACTTTGTATCTGTTTAAGTATAACTGACACACACTTTTTTTTTTTTATAGTGGATCATGTTCTCTGAACAACTGGTATTAAATCTACACTTTGTGTACATCTTAACTGCAAAACCTTAAGAAACCCTGCGCCATAACCTGATATTTTTTTCTAGTCTTTTCATGAGATCTGAATATAAACAGCAAGACAATATTTACCTGCATCAATATAAGATTTGTAGACATGCCAACAGTTTTTCAAATAGGAGTCTTACCATAATTAATCTATACATTGTATTAACAGTGGCAGTTGTACAATTTTTTTTCATTATCTTATTTAATGATGTTTAGCTTAGAAGATTTGTATAAATATATATATATATTTTTTGGAGCAGCAAGATAGAGCAGCTGGCAAGCTTTATTTGTCACATACTCAATCATACAGAGTACAACACGTAGTGAAATGCTTTTGTCCGAGCTGCGGACATGCTGCAGATGTAGGGCTTGGTTTTAGCATGGGTCTATCCAGGACCCTTACTGGATACCCGCTCCAAAGGTGTGTAGTCTTACCACTACACTATCCAGCAGTCTACTCTACTTGTTGTTGCTCGGAAAGGAGGAATTTGGCCGACCCATGCCAATTGCTAAAATGCTAATACAAATGCGGGTTGCAGCAGAAGTCACCTGACATTCGTTCACACCACAACAAAATCAATCACATCAACATAAAAAACATAAGCACACAATATGCAGACACTTGCATCTTTCATTGCACTTTGTTCTTTGCTTTTAGTTCTTATTAGCTAACATTCACACACATACTCTGAGGGATGCATCGGAGACCAACTTTGGGTTAGTAACTTTCCCAAGGATATTTGGTATGCAGACTGCGGGAGCCAGGCATCATTGATGACCGGCTCTACCTCCTGAGCTACAGCTTCAGTGCATCCAGTTCATAAAATAAAATGTATTGAGAAAAGGTTGCTAATTTCTATTTATATTTTTGATAAGTTTTGAGGATTTGAATGTTGCCTACTTTATTAGGTAAGTTAAGCATAGGCCACAGCAATCAGTGTGGAAGATGTTTGATGCTGATAACGCTTACGGAAATTTAAAATGAATAAGAAAAGTATCAATGGCTATGTTTGTCATATGTAAATGTTTGTATAGAAAAATATTAGTTTTCAAGTTGCTTTCAGGCTGGGTTGGCTTTCTGTGAGTTTGCAGTGTCATCAGGTTTTGCTCTACATTGTCAAAAACAGCCACGAAGCAGCAGGTAAGCCACCGGGATGAATTGCATCAAAATCTGAGTTAGCTGTGATCACATGATGTGGGGTTTTGGACCGCACTTTGGAACAGTGTTTCAAAACATTTGTGCTTTATAAGCTTGACACAGGGTCGAAATGTCAGTGTTGATGGTTCCTTCCTTTTTTGTAAAAAAAAAAAAAAAAAAAAAAAAAAAAACATGGCTGGGAGCGCCAGTGCGACCAGCCGTTCGAGTAATAAAGAAAAAATCTCCGCAACTCTGAAAGTCTCTGTGTGGTCAACAACAGACACTCATTATATCATATCATATTTTAAGTTAAAATTTCAGCTCAGCGAAGAACTTTGATCACAGGAACTTTTTCAGTACCATATTTTTTTTTGGACTGTAAGGTGCACTTAAAATACAGACTTCATACAAATGTGTGCCTTATGTATGAATTCCGGTTGTGCTTACTGACCGCGAAATGATTTTATGTGGTAACTGGCACTCAAAAATCTGTCAAAATGTTTTAAGTACGACTTTGGTAAGCTTTGAAACCGCACCACTTGATGGGTTGTTCACACATTATGGCTACAGTAGTCGGGAGCCTCAGAGTAATATGTACCGTGCCTCAACATAATATTACCGTTAGGGCTGGGACATATTATACCGTTCACGGTAATACCGGTACAATGATACACAACGATAAGAAAATAAAATTTCACGATAGAATTTGGGTAAAACGCGCATGCGCAGTTCCTTGGTTTTCATACGCACATTGCCGAAAAAGCATGGCGGCAACGGAGAATGAGAAGGGGAAAAGCGGATTGTTGAGTGAAACAAATGACCCAGAATTAGTTTGTAAAAATGGTGCAACTTCAGTGATGTGAAACTGGTTTGGTGTTTGTCCATCAGAAACAACACGGGAATAGAGCAGCTGTGATAGAATACAGCATTAATGAATCAATGGTACAGAAGTGGAGGAAGCAAGAAGAATGAGTTGAGTGAAGTTGGACTTATCTGACTACTTTGTTTTTTTTTATTTGGCACACTGCAGTTTAATGTTGCAAAGCACCTCTTTTTAACTTTAGTGGATATTATACATGGTTATGCTCAGGATATTTCAGCCCATTTCCACTAGAAATGCCTTTTTGTTAAACTTTCAGCAAGAAATTTGCATTTGCACATAAATGCACATTAAAAAAACAGCTGCTTGTTTAAGTGAAAATAAATTGATTGGGTTTTTTTGCGCCAGTAAAGTTGTGGAGTTATATTTTGTATTTTGTCTCGCATTAATTATATCGTCAGTTATATCGTTATTGCAAATTTTCAAATGTATATAGTGATAAATATTTTTGGTCATATCGCCCTGCTCTAATAACTGTATTGTGTGTATGTAAGGACCCCAAAATGGCACCTTTTAAGAGACATGCTTACAAAGCGGATTTCAAACTAGAATGAGTTGAGTAAAGTTTGACTTATCTGACTGTTTGGTTTTGCTTAATGCGCCTTATAATCCAAAAAATATGGTAACTTATGTTTACTGTAAAAATGTGCTCCAAATAAAGAAGTTTGTTGACAAGATTGTTAGTTAATCATATACAAGTCAATATTGCCTGTATGGGCAGCAATTTTTTTTTTTTTTTTTTTTTAAAAGTGTACATTTAAATCTGCGGTGTTAAACGATGCAGTTGAAAAATTCGGGTGCACCTAAGAAAAAAAAAAGTTAGGCGCACCAGTGCTGGGCATGCAGTCTGACAACATCACATTTTAGTACCTGCTCAGATTGCTTGGAACACCCATTTGAGCAGGTACTATTTTAGTACCTCGTACCAGGTACTATGACCTAATTGGAAAAACCTGAAACCTGTGGTAAATATGTACCAGTGACTGTAGAAAAGATTGCCGACTTGGTTGCACTTCTTCCCATTATACAAAAATGAAGCCAAAATGTCCTGTTTGTGGAAGCTGCCATGTTGCACTTTTGAAGCCAGAATCTGCACAGTAGTGACTTGAGATGTAGTGGCTGCCTCGTGCTCCTGCCCACACACCCGCACACATACATTTAGTTTTAGTTTCATTTAAGTTCAATGATTTTTTTTTTTTTTTTTTTAAATCAAGCCAAAGCTTCAGTTTAATTATTTCATTTGTCATCTCATCCGATAAGTGCTGCAGATAATCACCAGAGCAGAAAATGTTTGTATCATCAGCAAATGGTACCATTTTTTTACCGCTTTGAACACTTTACAAATGTCATTAATGTATAAGTTTAAGAATTTGGGGCCTAAAACTCACCCCTGCAGTACACCACAAGCAGTGTCCATACATAAGGAGCAACAACCATTTAATTTAACAAACTCCTTCCTGTCTCTTAAAAAACTCCAACCCAATTTAAAATTACCCCCTGGTGTCCTTTATTTCAGTACAATAGCACATGTATGGCTTTAGTTTTTGTTGTTTTTTTTTCCCCACATACTGTATGACCTTAAAAATCAGTAGTAGTAGTAAAAAAGGCTTTTACTGTGAAAACCACAAACATATTTAATGAACCTTTTACTCCTCAGCTGTAAAAGACTGATGGGGTATTGTCGTCGCCCTACTAGGCGGGCGGCATGAGCACCCAAGTTTGTGAATGCAAAAACTCAAGAATGAAGTCACCTAGGTTTTTCACCATATGTCAGGAGTGGGCAACTCCAGGCCTCAAGGGCCAGTGTCCTGCAGGCTTTAGATATCACCCTGGATCAACACACCTGAATCACATGATTAGTTCATGTGTTGGATCAAAGACACATCTAAAACCTGCAGGACACCGGCCCTCGAGGCCTGGAGTTGCCCACCCCTGCCATTGCTGCATTTACTAAGTTTCAAATGAATTCGAATCCCGGTGACCTTGACCCCAAAGTTAAGGTTAGAAGTCACATTTGCTGAAAATCTTGTGAATGTGATAACTCAAGAACAAGGCAGCGTAGGATTTTTAAAGTAATACCGATAGGTATGTCTACAAGGAGGCTATAGGGTAGCACTGGTGGTCATCAGTATTTTTATTTATTTTTTTATTTTTTATTTTTTTTGAAATTCTATTTATTAATGTTTTTTAATTTGTAGCATTTGATGATCCTCATGACCGTTAGAGTAGATACACAGTACTTTCTTAACTTTACTAATCCTTGATGATATGTGTATCTATTAACATAATTTTCAAAGGTCCTCTTCTTGATTTTTATTTTGTTTTATTTTGTTATTACAGCAGGCCAATGAGGCTCTGCATCACCAACACCAAGTAGCTGGAAACAGCCTGTTGCCTCTTCTTAATTCTGGGACAGAGCCACCTGATCAGAAACCAGTGCTGCCAATCCCATTGGACCAGAAACCACCTGTCAGTGCTACAGAACTTCTTAAAGACAATGTGGCTACTGGGGCTGTTGGAGGAGGTGGTGAAGTGGCTCCAGTTGCTGTGGTTAAAAAGGAACCTAAGTCAAAGACTCCCTTTATCTGTGGCTACTGCAACAAAGCTTTCCGGGACAGCTACCATCTACGGCGGCACGAGTCTTGCCACACTGGCGTTAAGATGGTGTCACGGCCTAAGAAGGCTCAGACTGCTCCTACCATGGTGCCACTCATATCCACTGTACCACGTGAGAATAGTGGAAATCCGTCATACATAACTACTGTAGCCACAGGTGTCCTGACTACAGCAACAACATCAGCATCCACAGGCACTAGCAGCATGACCCCAATGCAACACCAACAACTACAGAGCATTCCTAAAAAGCCTCCCAAGCCAGTGAAAAAGAACCATGGTTGTGACATGTGTGGTAAGGCCTTCAGAGATGTGTATCACCTCAATCGCCACAAGCTGTCACACTCAGACGAAAAGCCGTTTGAATGTCCCATCTGTCAGCAGAGGTTTAAAAGGAAGGATCGCATGACATACCATGTCCGCTCCCATGATGGGGGAGTTCACAAGCCCTACATCTGTTCTGTCTGTGGGAAGGGCTTCTCTAGGTATGTGGTTCTGATTTCTCTATTGTTATAGTTCTTCTAAATTTGTACAATATAAGGAATCATAATTGTTACACTACACTGTTTTTGAGGGATCACACTAATAGCCAGCCCCCCAAAAAATCACCTCAACTTTATATTTCAGTTTTAGGCTGTAGACAGGCTGCTGTCGCATTGTTTGTTCCATTTGGGGGTACACACTGTTTTGGTTTTGGGGGGGGGGGGGTTGTTGTTGTTGTTGTTGTTGTTTTCTTTCCTTTTTTTTTCTCTTTTCTTCATTTACGTATTTATTTCTGTCATTATTCATGAGTGCATATGTAATATCCCAATGCCAGTATTGACAGAGGACAGAAAAATGGGGGGGGGATATGAAAGAATAAGAGGGCAGAGCAACTAGTGCAGAAAGAGAAAATTTATATCTCAAACAAGTGGCACCTAAAAAGAAAAGGGGCCTAAGCCACTAGTCTTGTGTCGGTTGCAAACGAAACGGCTCCTAGAGTCGGATCTTTGAAGTGAACGAAGGGCGTTTTTTGTTTGTTTGTTTTCTTTCTCTCACCTATGTGGGAATCCTATGTGTGTAATTCCAAGCAGGAAAACACTCTTCCAAAAAATCATCACAGGCCTATATGATAGAGAATGTGCATCTTCTTTTTGTTTTGCATATTTTAATTTATACTTTATTGTGTTGTGGTTTGCAGTGTTTTGTGTTGTTTCACTTTAAATTTGTGTAAAAGGAAAAAGCTGAAAATTTAAATAGAAGTTGAAATGTAAATAGTTGTGTTTTTTTTTTTGTTTTGTTTTTTTTGTATTTTATAATTTATTTTTTACATTTTATGTGCAGTGACCGGTCAAAGCGGGCACGCTTCATTTTGCGTAACTATTTTTAAATCCCTGTAAAACTGCAACCACATAAGCTAGAGCAATAATTTTTTTTGGCATATGAAACCAGAGGAATTGTACTTGCATTTCATGCCATCACCTTGTCCCAAGTCATGGTTTCCTTCCACATATGGCCTTGCAAAAAATTTCCTAAAAAGCATTTGTAGCAACAAAAATATAATATTCTAGAAACATGCTTTGCGGATCCAATCAGCTGTTCATAACACTTCCTACGTTGGAATAGACGTCAGCGTGAACTATCGCATGTCTGCCATTGCCTGCACAAAACCTGAAGGTTATGTAAATGTAGTTTCTTACCTTCGGGGCCGTATAATCCTATACTGGTGCTTTTAAATCATGTTAACTTGATGCTTTTCTGTATCGTTTCTGGGATGCTTAGAACTCAAATTGCACTGCTGGAAATAGTTTATTTTGATGCACATGCTGGTTTTTGTTTTGTGTTTTTGTCTTTTTTGCAAATTTACATTATAATATTTATTTTCGATTTTCCTGCAGTATATTAAAATTGTCTCCAAAAAAAAAAACCAAAACTATGAAGACACTCAAAATAAATTTCCTGTGGTGGGAAACTATGTTTTGTAACTTTTTTGTATTTACAGTTTTGAGGGATAAACCACTTAAATTTCTCAAACTAGAAATATGTTTAAAAAAAAAAAAAAAAAAAATTTTTTATTTTTTTTTTTTTTTTTTTTTTTTTTTTTTTTTTTTTTTGGTAGTTTATTGCACTTTCTTGTAATTTATATAGTTACTATAGACTTAATGCATAC
>NW_024582588.1:793351-794616 GCF_018398535.1 Haplochromis burtoni | reverse complement strand
TTTTTTTTTTTTTTTTTTTTTTTTTTTTTTTTTTTTTTTTTTTTTGGTAGTTTATTGCACTTTCTTGTAATTTATATAGTTACTATAGACTTAATGCATACATATTATTAACATTTGGGATATAACAATTGTATTGATGTTTAGCAACTTGAAATGCTCCCAAAAATGGTACTACAGCATGTAAAAACATAAAAATAAGCTCTGGCGGACTTGGACTCTATGCTAGGTCTTAAAGGGATAAATAAAAGCATATTTATGTATAAACATATATAAATAAAAAAAAGATTTTTTTTTTTTTTTTTACATTAGTAATTCATTTTGTACATAAATTTATATTGTTGCTGATAATAAATTAATTAACAAAACAACCTGAAGAGCCGGTTGGGATCCAAAAGACTGCTCTTTTTAGTGAATGGAGCCGAAGCAGAGTTGGGTATGTGGTTTGCGCACAAAAAAAAAAAAAAAACATTAACAGATCTCCACTGCCAATGCTAAACAACCTATTCTGCTATGGACTCTTCTTTGGTGTCATTTCTTGGATTGAATAATTGAAGTTTAAAGAAAGACATATTGGCAATTTAACAATTTATTCATTTAACAAACAATGGTCAGAAGCATGTGGAAGAACCATATATATCCAGTTCCTGCTTGGGGATGGCATTTCATTCTTCAACCAGAATTTTTCGCAAGTCAGTCAACATTGTTGTGTATGTTACTCTGGCATGAACAGCACATCCAAGCTCATTCCACAAGTGTTCAGTGGGGTTGAGGTCAGCACTGCAAGCAGGCTATTCCAGCCCCTCCAACTCAAAATTCTCTGATAAGCCCTGTTTTGTGTGGACGAGCATTGTCATCTTGGAGGATATACAGTCCCGATCACCAGTTTAAGACTACTTGAAAATGGCCAAAAAATAATAATTTGCATGGTTGGATCTTAACATGGTTCCAATCTAGTGCTGGGCCATATTATACCGTTCATGGTAATACCGGTACAATGTTAGGCAACGATAAGAAAATGAAATATCGCGATAGAATATGGGTAAATGCGCAGTGCCTTTTGTTTTCATACACACATGAACGAAAAAGCATGGTGGCAACGGAGAATGAGAAGGGAGAAAGCAGATCGTTGAGTGAAACGGATGAACCAGAATTGGTTTGTAAAAATGGTGCCACTTCAGTGATGTGGAACTGGTTTGGTGTTTATCCATCAGATGCCCACCAAAGCACTTTTTTTGGTAGAACATGCAAGCAGGCGTTGTTATTGC
>NW_024582588.1:765130-774167 GCF_018398535.1 Haplochromis burtoni | reverse complement strand
TTTTTCAGCCGACATCTTCAACGTTAAGGCATCCACACAGCATTTTTGCAGGAAATGCAAATTTTTCTAGTTCCACTTTGATCTGTGACAAACTGACGGTTCATCTCTGTTAGTGTTGCGTTAGACTGCTATATTTTCTTGTTCTTTATGCTGTAGATTTTCACGTCTCTGGAATAGTTGGCAGTAATAAGGATGATTTTCTGTTAAATCATATTAATATGACCCGTGACATATTCGTAGATGACAGTTAGATTAGTCAGCCGGGAAACTGGGCTAACTCGGAGAGCTGAAGATATCATGGATATGCTGACCTCGCTCCGTGGTGTACAGGGCCGTTTACCCTCATGATTAGTATTCACAATAAAAATATTAACCGAACATCATGAAGTCTGTATGCGTTTCATAGTGTTGAACAACCTTTGTACAGTTAAAGCCAGCAGTTACTACATGACAGAAACGCCAACGTTATCTCTTTTATGCATTTATACGCAGGTCACGCTGATTACTGAACAAAAACCCAAAGATCAGCTGTTAATTGAATTTATTTCCCCTCTCTCCTCCTTAAACATGTTTTTAATGTTATTTATAATTCAGAATTGGTGACTGAAACGCGTAGGACACATAAGAACATCAGGAAATAAAAACCCGATAAATATAACCTCAGTAAAAGAAGTCAGTGTCAGCGGGGGTTATTACAGCTGTGTACCGGGGCCTGCGCTTTGTCGGTGGTAATAACAGCTCGATTGCTTGCGAGGCGAGCGGGTCTGTCCCACGCTTTGCCGTGAGACTGGGCAGACATCTCCGAAATCATCGAAGCACTTTTGCGAAGAGGCTGTATCTTGACAAACCAACCAGACATATGAAGATTAAACCACTACATTCTCGGCTAAAAAAATATTAAAACGGTATTTGGTAACACACAAACAGGGTTTTTCAAAGTTCAGTTCTGTTAGCTTCCACATGCCGGTTGTTGTGTGCTAAAAACAATGGCCACCAGGCCAAAGCAATGGTTTTGACTCGATCAGTGTTAACCCCGCCCCCTGAGTTTGATGGGTGAGGCTGACAGATAAAATTATTTCATGGTGAGACCTGAAGGAGTCAACTGTGCCAAAATGAATTAATTAAATACACCATTAAATAATTAATTAAATGTGGCAATAATTAATTAAAATGTGAAATAAATAATTAATTAAATGTGGCAATAATTAATTAAAATGTGAAATAAATAATTAATTAAATGTGGCAATAATTAATTAAATGTGTAATTAAGTAATTAATTAATTAATTACATGTGTCGTAAATATTTATGTAATTATTGACACATTTAATTAAATATTTAATGGTGTATTTAATTCATTCATTATGGCAGTCCTGGTGTTCCATAAGTATCTACCTATTTATGCAGTGTAGCATTTCTCAGTCCTAAAATACATAATATTTCATTGTGAGTATTTTACTGATTTTAATTAAATGATAAAACTTCTCAATAAAATTAGGTGATTCGTCCCAGATAGATATTAAGTTTGTGTTACCTTCTTCATAGAAAACCATGCATCTATATTTCTGGCCTCCTGACAAGCAAAATGTTTGGAATTGTTTTTGTGATCGGTTTTGTGTTATTTGGGTTTTATATAAAGGGAAATCTAATAGTATAAGGGATTCTTGGGTTAAAACTTAGCCTGGATTTTTCAGTTACTGTAACTACCACATTACCCAGCCTTAAATTGGTATGTATATATCTCACCTTTCAGACCTGATCATCTAAGCTGTCATGTCAAGCACGTCCATTCCTCAGAGAGGCCATTTAAGTGCCAAGTAACGGTAAGAGTTGTGACTGGGTCTCTTGCTTTCATGTTTATTTTAAGTTTACATTGTGTGTCTTCATCACAGGCCAATAAAGGGCAGTTTTGTTTAGAGATTAGCTGCCACTCAGAAACTGTTAATTTCCATTTGTATCATGTCTTATGGTTACTTTGTATATTATAATATCTGAGTTCTCTGTGCTTCAAATATGCATTTTCTGAAATGTAGTGGCTGGTAGTCCATGGTTTTTGGCAAAACACATTTGTGATCAGTCATGCTGCTCATGAAAGTAACATGAACAATCTTGAGGTTGATCACAGAAAATGGCAACCAATGCAGCACAAGCTGCACTAGTTATCTAGAGTGTCCTTTTTGCAAAGTGTTTTGTTAATGAAGTGAAACTACAATACAAGTTGAAAAAGAAAAATTGATTTCCTGATTTCTCATTTTTCTCAGGCTTGTACGTCTGCTTTTGCTACCAAAGACCGCCTGCGATCTCACATGATCAGACATGAAGGCAAAGTGACCTGCAACATCTGTGGCAAAATGCTAAGTGCTGCCTACATCACAAGTCACCTCAAGACCCATGGGCAAGCTAGCTTCAACAGCCCATGTAACAATAAAGGTAGGTGCATATCTCCTTCCCTTATTTGCTCACTTTTGCATTTGCAATAATATTGCTGCGGTAATGATTACAGATGTGGAGCATTTAGACGGACAACGTGGCTCCAATTCCTCTCAAAATGAAGTCAAAATTACCTTTTTGTGGGGGCTGCCATATTGCACTTTTGGAGCCCAAGTATGAACAGTAGTGACTTGAAGTGGAGTTGCTGCATCACACTCCCACCCACACACCCGCTGGACGAAACCGCGAACAAACCCACCTACACTTTTTATATAGCCCAGCTGCTCCAATTTTGAGGATATCTGCTGATGGGTTTACCACGACTGATGGTTCGTTAAATGAAGGTGAATACAACCATGTTGCTATAATTTAAAAAGACACAGCTTAACATCTTATAGTTCTGCAACATCTGGCATCACTCTGTAGCCCCTATTGTTAATGTGTTAGCTAGATTAGCCTTTAGTGTATGCACTGTGTTAGAGGCTTGTTTCATAGACTTGGTTTGAATGATACAGCACTACTTAGATTTTTAAATATTGTCCTTTGAGATTTTAACGTAAGCCTGAGGATGATATAAAAATGAAGATTTAAGCAGTTTTAGATCCATAGCACTCACAGAGCACTCTGCAGTCTGGTAACATGGAAACTTTAAAATAAAATATTAGATTTAAAAACACAGTAGTGGAAGGTTAATAGAAGTGTAATTTGTTCTTTTCATTTAATACCAGGATCCAGAGTTCACCTTATTACTCACAGACACATTTCACCAGGGGAAAAGAAGTGAAGGATACCGTCAGGACCAAGCTAGGTGTTGTGGAGCCAGAGGTTTCCAGAAACTTTCTCCCTTTCTTTCATCACTGTTGTCCTATGACAGATTTTCGGTTGTCCCACTGAGAGAGACATTATTTCAGAAACATCAGGAGGAATGAAGCAGGACTCATTATCTTCACTATCAGCTCCCTCAGAGGGATATCTTCTTCAGATCTCCATCGTAGACCCATCACAGAACATCTTTAAACCCAGCACTTCATAAACAATGTGATGGCGACCTTTGCCTTGTGTAATGTTAGCAGTAGTGCACATCATCCTCAGATAAAGCACAGAGGACCTGGACTTTGACATAACAATGTTGTATTCAGTCCAGTAGAAAGATATTAAAATTTAAAATACACATTGTCTCTTGTTACTCTTGTATGAATGGCTCTTAATTAATTTATGATAAATAACACACTATTAGCAAAACACAGTGTGAAAGTTTTTAGTTCAATATACAAGTAAAGACCTTTGACATTCCAAATCATGTCCTTTTCATGCAGCTGATTACAGTCAGTGTTAAAAGCAGAGGCTGTGCAGATCTGAGATCAGCAGGTTTCTGCTGAGTTACTGCTTATGCTACTGTATAGTGAGACCAGTCACCTGGATGTTAGACTTTTATCAATAAAACGGCTGCAGCCTTCACTGACAGCATCTCATGTGGTACTTTTTAGTCTTAGTACTGTTTTCATCAGTTAATTTTGGAGTTACTACAAAGAGTGAATATAGGATCATTTGTCTGTTGCCACTTGGGGGTACTGAGGTCGGAATCTCAGGGTAGCATCTGTAATCACAGAAAAGAATCATTACAAACAATGAAATGTTTATTTCATTTCAAACCCATCTGTTCTCTGATTGGATAGTTAAATTTGTGATTGACATGACATTGGCCAATCAGATGAAAGGAAGAAAAACGGGGTCAAAATTCGTACTTGTAACTTGAAATTTGAGTGCAGAGTTTCACAAGTATTTTTGGGCTAAGTCCACACACAAATCTTTTTTACACGCACACAAATTCATTTTACACATACAAATCCTAATTTACAAGTACAAAACTGATTTACAAGTACAAAATATTTATGACCACAATTTGAGCCCATAGAGTTTGAAATCCTTTTTGTAACCATGTCTCTTACAGGTGCCATTTGTGGTCCTTATCCACACACAGTACGGTAATATTACGTTGAAGCAGAGTACGTATTACTCCGCGAGGCTCCTCGGTAGCCATCAAGCAGTGCAGCTTCGTAGCTTACCAAAGTCGTACCAAAACATTTTTTGAAAGGTTTCTGAGCGCTGTGTACCACAAAATCTGTTCGCGGTCAGTAAGCACAACCAGAATTCATACATATGGCACACTGTCGGTCTTTGAGAAAATGAAAGGATTTTAGGCGTCAACGCGTTAGCACAGCTCGTTGATGCTGTCCAGCCCTACGCACAGGGTCATCTACGGTAACTCGTTAACGGAGATTTGCCCCGTTAATGCAGCTATGGCGTTAACGTCACGCTGACAGCGCTAAAACGGTAATCTCCAAATCTTTTCTTTTTACCGACCAACTCCTCTTTGTAGCTGCTGTGTCCATCTTGTCGTTGCCTGCAGGTGAAGCGGTGGGGGAGTGGGAGTTGTGTTCAGTGAAGGAGAGAGCCGAGGCAGAGTAACGTTGCGTAGAGACAAAAGTGGGCGAAAGAGAGGCAAACTTGCGGTTCCACAAGTATAATTATAACGTAACATAGACTATATCATACAAACGATATTGTCACATCTCATATCTCGTATAAAAATATATCGATATATTTAAAAACTTGATATATCGCCCAGTCCCAATATCACAGTATAATTTGAAACAAGTGCAGTAATGATATATATCACGATATATTCTTTTCTTCTGTAGAACGTATTTTACACACTATAAGGCACACTTAAAATCCTTTAATTTTTTCAAAAATCGACAATGTGCACAGAAATCTGTCTTTAGTACGACTTTGGTAAGCTATGAAGCTGCACCGCTTGATGGATTGTCGGAGCATTACAGCTGCCGTAGTCAGGAGCCTTGCGGGAGTAATCTGGGTCCAAAACTCTGTCAACTTCAGGTCCCAAAGTCAAACGAACACTACGGCATTACTGAGAGTTAACAACTGTCTAAATTCTTTCATCTTTAATAAAATGATCAGTGTTGCTGCTTTACCAGGTGTAACAATCAAGTTTAACATCCAGGCATCCATGAAGACAGAATTTATTAAATTCAACGCAGTTAGAAGTTAGCAGGAAGTTAGCTCGCTAGTTTCCACCTAAACATGATATAGCATGTTCTGACTGAGAGATTTCTGAAAAAATTAAACGTACAGCTCTGCTATCACTTCCAACATGAAGTGGAATGAAGACAGAAAACTAAACAGCAGTGACGTTTGTAGGGTTACTGAAGTTTGACTAGCTGGTATGCAGTGATGTCCTACGTGATCGCTAGCAAAACAGCTATGTTAGCATAACATTAGCAAAGTGAAGCTGAAGGATGAACGCAAACTTCTTTCTACTCGATAAAAGTTAACGTGAGGGTTTCTGGTGGTTAGGGACAAATGCAATTGCATGGCAGGATGCTATAAACGGACCAAAATTCAGTCAGGAGAACAACTGAGATAATCCATCCACAATACGAGGTTAGTCATTAATATACTGCAACAACATGGGAATAGAGCAGCTGCAAGAGAATCCAGCATTAATGAATCAATGGTATGAAAGTGGAGGAAGCACAGTTTTTGGCTTTCCCCATATTCCAAAAGTGCTTTGACTCTTTGCTATGACTGTCACCCGGCATAATTTGCAATGATGTTGTTTGCAGCCGCTGCAATGCTTTCGACCAAAACAGGCGCAACTTGATGACACCATCAACATGCACTATCGCGATAGAGCGGTATAGTCAAAATCTCTACCGTTGGCCAAATTTATATAATTTCTACCGTATACCGTTTATACCGCCCACCCTTAGTAGCCTGTGACAAAAACACATAATTTGTTCCCAGTTCTCTAGTTGAATCTTTGAAAAAAAATGCCAAACATAGCAGTTTGACAGCTAGAAGATACTATTTTTCTTCTTTTTTTTTCTTTTTTTTTAATGAATGCACTTTACATACTTAAAAATGCATCATTATAAGATTATTACCTAACACGAGACCTGAAAGATGCATCTGACTCTTCAGCTGATCATTCCATCTATCCATCTATTATTCACTGAAGCTTCATCAGAAATGGTCTAATTTGAAGGGTAACTTTCAAAAAACTATTCTTAAGAAAGGGGAAACGGGAAAGGTGGAGGTATGCTAAATTACACAAGAACTGGACTAATAATTAGTGACATCAGGTCTTATGAAGTGATACACAATTTCAGATTTTTGGTTTAATTTGTCATCCGTATGTAGAGTGGAGGTCAGGAGTGATAGTCTAATGCAATCTTTACCACAAGGTGGAGGCACTGTTATGGTTTGCAGCTCCATTTCAGCCATTGGTATTGGGGATCTTATCAAAATGAAGAGAATTATAAATGTTGAAAAGTACTGAGAGATTTCGATCCACCATGCATTACCATCTAAAAACGTATTTGATTGGAAATGGCTTCTCTCATTCTTCAAAAATGATGCCAGAATAGACTGCCAGTCCTTTTGGCATCATTGCTTAAGCATACTTCAATTGAAAAACAGACACAGTTATGGATTGACCTCCCCAGAGCCTGGACCTCAACTTTAATTTGACTGTGGTATCATCTTGACAGAGAAAAGAACAAAAGGCAGCCAACGGCCAACAATATTCCTGAAGACTACTTAAAGAAATTTAAAGAAAGCTTGCCTAAGAGAGTTCAGGCTGTGTTAAACTGTAAAGGTAGCAATATTGACTTGTATATTGACTTTCAAGCCTGTTAAAATTGTAAAAACTCAATTTTCCCCTTATATACTGTATTTCCATTTATTTTCTTGCATTTAAAAAAATGACTACACCCATTTCCAGTTTTCCTGGAAAGTCATAAAGAAATGAAAGCTGGCTCAAGACATTTGCACTGTACTGTATACTTGAAATAGTCTTTAATGATTTTTTTTTGTTTTCTTGTGAGATAATGGACTCCACAGAACTGTACAATATCATGTTTTAATTATATTTTCTTACTGTGGTTGTGCAGGTTTAAGTGCTGGTGGAATTTGAGATCACCTTTTTTTGTTTGTTTGTTTGTTTGTTTACATGTTTCTTATAAGTAATCCCTAACTACTAAACTGCACACATCACATGAAAGGGCAAATGTTAGAAGTTGGACGGTTTAGGTGATGTCTACAAAGCATGTGGATTATAGAGAAAAGCTTTCAGAGGAAGACCTGGGCTTATTAGGGGAAATAGCATATCTCTAACCTTAGATGGTAGGTTTCATTTCTAGATATTTATAGTATTTATTAAAGCTTCCAAAATGTGACCACCCAGATTTCCAAAATCCTATCCCAAAGACTGTCTGCTCGTAGACCAACGAAGTGTCTCAAAGAAACCTGCTTCCAGGAGAAAAAAATGTTGGTGTAAATGTATCAACACCAATTGAGAAATGTTACATAATGGGAAAGTTTTTAGGATAAAAATTTGACCTTGTATTTTCTCATTTTTACTTTTAAGATGTTTTCACTTGTGTTTTAAATTTACAGTTACCTAAAAGTAAAAAGAAAAAACAATTTTTTTGTGGTAAACATGTTGCAAAACCCGCTGAACGAGCAGTTTATTACAAAGCAGAGGACCAAGATGTCTCATTCTCAGCTGTCCTGTGTCCACCACATGGATTTGTAACCACAAAGCACCTGTGATTCATGAGCAAATCACTGCAGACACAAAATCCCTCATTCTTTCAACCAGCAAAAATGAAGTTGAAAGAGAATTTTGTATATCTGCAACTGCTAACGAGTTATCCAGCATAAATGCAGTGACCAGTATGCTTCTGTGACATTAGTATTTGCTCAGATATTTGACAAGCGTTCAGTCCACATGCCAGCAGTGTCTTCTCACTTAGTTTCTACCAGCATTGTCAGTTAAAGAGGACTGTTAGTTAATTCAATTTTATTTATATAGGGCCAAATCAGCCTCAAGCGCTTTATATTGCAAGGTAAAGACGCTTAATGGACCCAGCAATTAAATTACCTCTTTGAGTGAACATTTGTCAACAGTGGGAAGGAAAGGGCAGAAACCAGTTGGGTGTGATGGGAGGAAAACAACATAAAGGCACACTGTGGAAGAGAGACAGATATTATTGATAACTACTGATTTAATGCAGAATGCTGAGTGAAAAAGGTGAGAGAAGAAGAAATGGTACTGCTCTCCAGCACCATTGGCTTATTGCAGCATAACTAAGGGAGGATTTAGGGTCCCCTGATCTAGACCTAATTATATGCTTTAGCAAAAGGGAATGTTTGAAGCCAAATCTTAAAAGTAGAGACTGTGTCTGTCTCCCAAATCCAAATTAAACTGGTTCCACAGAAGAGGAGCCTGAAAGGTGAAGGCTCTGACTTCCATTGTACTTTTAAATACTTACTGATCCATTTAGAAACTGTGGCTGTTACCATGTTGTACAGTCAAAACAAGGGCATGTCTGAAATAATGGTTTTTGTAAATAATGAGTATATATATTAATAACTTGTTTTTCACTTCATACTGTCCAGTAATGGTGGAACATGGTTTGATTTCCAGAGACGAGATATAAAAAGGGCAAGAAAGGTATGGCGTTATTTTTGTGCCACTATTCTGAGTGCACATGGAAAAAAAATTTGAGCGCACGTAAAAAA
>NW_024582588.1:722993-763802 GCF_018398535.1 Haplochromis burtoni | reverse complement strand
TGTGTGTGTGTGTGTGTGTGTGTGTGTGGATAATAGCAAACACGGAAATACATTTTTGGCACGCAGCAATGAATTTTGTTCACTCAAATTCAGCTTTTCTTCAAAATAAATTTCTCCTCAAAATACAACACTTGCACCTGCAAACCTTTTTTACGTGCGTTAAAATTTTTTTTACATGCGCTCAGAATAGTGGCACAAAAATAACGCCATAGAAAGGAACTTAAAGCTTAAGTGTGGAAAATCTTTCTTTACTTCTACTTTCTATGGACAGAATAAAGGTGTACAAGCATGCACCATGTGTGTATTGTAGTAACAAAATTCAGTGTAGGTTTGAAGTAACTGGGTCAAATGAGAGACAAGCCATGATTTAAATGTCAACCTACACATTTTTCAATATTTTTGTTCTGTAACTGTAAATTTAAAACACAAGTGTGGGGGGAAAAAAATACAAGTAAATATGAATGTTTTGTACACGTTTCCAAATTTTATTCTAGAAGCACTGACATTCTTGCAACATATTTAACTTGATACCATGAGTCATACTGTCAGAATCCTCGAAGCACAGGCCAAGATGGAGGAATGTTACCCTCTTTAGCCCTAGCTAATCAATCACCCAAAGACCCAGACATTTATAATTTATTTGAAAATCATATATTTGGCCTAATAGAAAAACACACACACACACACACACACACACACACACACACACACACACACAGTTTAATTTGAGAGACTGACATTTTGGTTTTATTTTATACTAGAAAGGCTAAAACCCTGGTCGAGGTGTTGTACCCCATTCCCACCTACACACAACTTGACTAATTGATCAAGTTGACTCCAAGAATAATGGCAGTGCTCCCCTTGTTTATGTAACCCAATATGTGTCTGTATTTCTGAATAGGCATAAGTGACTGGCAGTGGAACCACTCAGGGCCACGAAAAGGTAATCCCGTAGCAGAAATAGCAGAAATCCCTAATTATTTAAGCATAACCTCTGCAAAACATTAGTGGCCAGTTTTAATTCATGTTGTACCATGTCACCTAAGTACAAAGACATTTTTTTTTTTCTTGAAGCACTGGTACAGTTGAGGCTATTCTCATGTGTAGATAATAGATATTTTGCTAATGTAAGGTTAAATTTCATGAAGCAGGATCAGTAGATCAATTAAATTAACCACAAAAAGGACCATAGCACTCGGGGTAGATGCGCACTCCTTTACATTTCATCACAGGCCATCTGCTATTACCGAGCTGTCATTTCTGTCTGGACTTTGAAATTTAGATTTTCATTTTGAGAACGGATCACAAATGACCCAGCAATGTGCCAATTATCTGTGGGCAAGAGTGAAACTAGTCAGTGATCCTAAGCTTACCTAGCCCTGCTAATTACTGGTCTAAGACCTACACTGCAGTGTGTGTCCAACCTTAGGAATATGCAGAACTTAAGATGTCCTTAATATGTTTCTGTTTAAATTTTTTAATTATAACATTAACAATAATTAACTGGTTAGTCTATTGATCCTGCTTTTTGAATTTACCCCTCAGGTGAGTTGACGGTAGGAGAGATTTTAAATAACTCCTTCCAAGTCCTAATTGACAACTCTCATAAAGGTAGGTTTCTTCAAATATATTACCACAGTTGTGATAATGATGATAATGATGTATTGATATTTGATATTTTCAGTCACCCACAGCCGAGGAGCTGAGAGGGCTGTTGTCTCCTTGTTTTGAAAGGGTAATATGTATCTATAAGGCTGACCAGCCCTAAATGTGTTTTTTGTTTGTTTTTTTTTTCTTTTCTAATACAGATGCCAACAACTTACACAACAGCTCTGCGGCTACGACACCTGTCACCAACTCTGCAGCCAACACCTCTGCTGTGAACCGCAGTGTCAATTCCAGCAATGCTGTTACCATCACAGCTCAGATTAATACTGCCACCAGCACCGTTAACATTACATCGCCAGTTAACCTGCAGCACCCTGTCACCATCACTGGCCCTGTGAACCTGACCTCTGTTGGAATCCCTACAACAGCACACATGAATATTGCCCACCCGGTAGCTATCACCACTCCTATGCCCATGAATATAACTGGGCCACTCAATATTGCTATGAGGCCCATGGAGTCTATGCCTTTTCTTTCCCAGGTTCTGCCATCCTCCCCTCCTTGGTAGATCTTTTGTTCCTCATGTAACAGTTAGTGATGTTTTAACTGCCTAATAACGGACAAAGCCATTAGATATTAGTAAAATCTCCCTCTAAATGAGTTGATAGTGTACTGGGCATAAAAAGGTGAACTAATGTGTCACGTAGATGGTAACCAATGATTGTTACTTACAGAGGTCAGCATTATTACAACATTATGTGGTAATTATGGATTTTATTTTTAGTTAATACAGAAAATACATATTTTTGTAACTTAGCAATGGTCAGAAATTAATTAATCAGAGTACTAGCATGTACATAAATTGTTCTTTTATAGAATATATATGCATTTTGTTTTATGCATTTTACCTTAGGACATTAGTAGAAATGTTTTAATAGGGGAAGACTTTGTTGATTGTGAGTTGTTGGTTTTTTTGTTTTGTTTTGGGGTTGTTGTTTTTTTTGGTTTTGGTTTTGTTTTTGTTTTTTTGCCTAATTCAGTGAACCTGAAAAACCACAGTCCTACATCATATTGATGCAAAATCTGTAAATCCAATAATATGTCCAATAATATTGATAAATAGTTGTCAAACCTATTAGTTGGATCCCTGAAGGCAGAGCCAGTCTTACATGTCCATGTTTTAAAGAGCTGCCATTGCTTGCTTTCAACGTCACGAATGAGCTCTCATGCTCAGGTAATTCCAATTTGTTACATCGTCATCATTTAACTAGATAACATGTGATTTCATAGTTTGGGAGAAGTGGAAATAGGTTTAAGCCAAAGAATTTTATAAATGTAATTTTGCCCATGAATGATATTTTCAAAAAGAAGGGGGAAATCTTTTAACCAGTATGGAGATTGTTTTTTTTCATCTGAAAACCAGAGAGAATAAATTGTTGCCTTTAAAGAGACTAACACAGTAGATGCTAACGTGTCCTGGTCATCACACGATTACGCTCAAATGTTTCCAGGACCCAGTATATTGCTCAAATATGAATTCTACTTTTTGTACCATTTTAATGTTTGATAATGCTAATATTGATGTATTAGTCAATTGTATTACTCACAGTTGATCATGTGAACAGTTTTAATTACACCTATAGACTCAAACCAAAAAGTAGGTTCTTTCACTTAAACATGGTTTTAAATTATTGGGCAGTTATTACACTTCCAGCTGTTCCATGTTAAACTACTTTGTATTTGCATTTTACCCTTTTACAAATATGTATAATTTTACTGTAATGGTTGACACTGAGCAAACTCAGTGCAGGAGTCTTTACCGTAAACGCAATATACTGTAGGGAGACAAACCATTTAAGATCATTATTTGACAAGACACTGTTGATCTTATCAGAGTGAGAAGTAAAAATTATATTGTGCAACTGGACATCTTAAAATATGGATAATGTGTGATGCTATACTGATATTTAGGAAATGTCTTAATATTTGTGTTGCTTCTTCTTTTCTTTTTTTTGTCCTTTTTAGCTGATTTTTATTTTAGTGGACTTCTCAGTATTTTATATTTGATATGTTTTAAAGTTAAAACAAGATATGTTTATTTGGAGTATGTTTTGATAAATTTTGCGCCCCTCCCCAGCAGAATTTCTACAGTTAAAGTTGCTGGAAGCACAATCATTCCTTACTGCTGGAGACAAGTTTATGTGGAACTAAGTTTGGGGGGGTTGTATTATTTTGTATTTGAACGTGACAGGTGAAAGTATTGCTTCCTGAAAAATGTCACTTAGGCTTTGCCTGTTAAAATCCTGGTATTATCAAAAGTCAAACATTAAATGTAGCTTTTTTTAAGACATTTTAAACGTGAAAGCCAAAAGAGAAGACATTAAATTTAAGTGGCGCAGTCCCAAAGTTTCTGTGGTGTGTTCAGTTGGTTAGATTTTTAATTTAGCAGATAGTGGATCCCATCACTGTCCATCATTTGTGTCAACATGTCAGACATTTTACTCTGACCTTTTTTTCTTTTTCTTTCCTTTCAAACCAATAATGTAAAACACTATTTTATTGCCTTTACCCATGGCAGATAAAGCCTTTCTATTAACTACATGTTATTGGTGCAAAAACTTCATCAACACTGATGTGGCCGTCCAGCCTGGAGAGAAAGGAGAATAAGGAGTCTTATACATAAGCCTGGTGTCACTTTATTTTTATTATGAGAAAAATCCCACTAAAAAGGAAAACATGTTTTACTTGCTGCAGTTTTTATACAGCTGCAAATGTCCAAAAACATTTGGACGCACTCACAATTTTTTAAATTTTGCCCTTTGTACACCATCTCACTGGATTTTAAGACAAATAATTAGGATGTGATTAAAATGCAGACTTTCAATTTTAATTTAAGAGGTTTTACATAAATTCTGTATTAACTATTATGAATTACAGCAGCTTTTTTTTTTTTTACAGGCCCCAATTAGACAGCTGACAAACAGTTTCATGGCAAAGTGACACCTCTTCTTTGATTATTTTTAGCTGGTAAATTATCTGGACATCATTACAAATGTTGAATTTGCATGTGGTAGTTATTAACCTCAATATGAGTGGGAGTCAAACCGTTGGTTACACTCAAGAAAAAGAAGACCAGGTTAGAAAACATTTTGGTTTTGTCTTGGACAAATAAAACCAATGTTATCATTTACCAGAATAGTAGGAAGAGATTCGAAGCATACTACATAATTTGTCAAACAAAGCCTTGGCACGGGCATGTACGGCTTCCACAAATGTTCATTGATGACATGGCTTCTGATAGGATTAGTAGGATGAATTCTGAAGTGTACAACTATACTTTCTGTTTCTATTAATGGCAAATAGATAATGTTGCAAGGTAGACTGCAAAACCAGCCCAAGAGAAAAAGAAGTGAGATATGTTCATTGGCCAAACCAGTCACCTGGTGTCAATTCATATTTTCAGTTAGTAAAGACAAAACTGGAGACCTAGGCAGATGTCCACATCTTGGTGATGTCCATGGGTTGAAGACTTCCAGCAGTCATTGACTGCAAAAGATAATCATTTTTATTACCGTTGCTAAACATTAGTAAACGGATAAAGCAATACTTTTGCTAAACTATTGACTTAAGGCAGAAAATGTGCATCTTAATCACATCTTGGTTATTTTTTTAATTTAATTATATTAGTTTTTAATTTTTTGGTTTCAAAATTAAAATTGCCAGTGTGGTGCTTTAAGCGCAACATAATAAAAATGTTATTCAAATGCTTGTGGATTTAACTATACCTTATCCCTCCAATACTGAATACGGAGTGTTGTCTGTCATCTAAGATTACCAAAATAGGAAAATGGTCATAGTACAAAGTTATCTACATGTTGTCCACTCCAAATGGTGCTACTAATTAGAGATTGAACATGAAGCCATTAATTACTTCTAGAATAATCCCCAGTGCAATAGTATAGTAGGACATTAGGTCTTGCTTGTATTTCCATTAGCCGTGGCACAGTGTTAGTAATATCAAACTATAGCAGCACAGATCAAACCTGTCAGCAGAGAAATGTTCTCGACGTTTGTAATTTGTTTAGGAAAGTTATCTGTTGCTAGAAAGAGAGAAATAAACTACAGCCTTATTCTGTGTAAAAGCAGAGTTTTCTCTGTAGGTTTAATATGACTAATTTTATTTATTTTATTGTTGTTGTTATTGTTTTCTTGTCACTCTAGCAACCTAGATAATTGGGATAATTAATAAAGAACATTTGCCTAGGTGTAAACAAAAGATCAAGATGCTAAAGGATGGGTGTTGTGTTACTGATGTTATTACTTAGTGGTTTTGACAATTTGCAACCATGTGCATGCAGCATCCACTGAGTTGCCCTTAGAAGTTACAGGCTCATGACTCTAAATGTTTACATACCTTTTCCTGCTGTTTCAGCCATTTAATTTTCATTTGTGCCCCCTTCAGTTGAGACTTGTGAGCTTGCACATATTCTGCTGCTCTCTTGGGCAGGAATAGGTTTACAGAGCACGTTACATCTGGAGATGTCTGCTTGATTGTTTGAAAGGGTGAACATGTTTCCTGGCTGTGAGTGTCTTGAGCAACATGAATATACAGTTTTTTGATACTTGGATTTTGTAGTTTTTCACCCTTTTACAGTGTAGGAACTCCGTAGCACCTGCAGTAAATGGTAAGATATAGGGACTACAGGACAATGGTACATAGAGGGGCATTCCAGTTTGGTGTAACTGGACAATGACTGTCAGTCCCACTTCACCTGGCTCATCTGTATGTTGTCAACTCAGTTGTTTAGCTCATTAATTTCATTTTATGTATGCTAACAGTCCACAAGGGAAGGTGCTTTTAATTTTGAATGGCATTATTTGTTGAAAATATATTTCCTGGTTCTTTTGTTTGTTTTATGTTGCCTGTGGATGATGAGTTGATTAGAAGGTAATTAGAAGGGTGAAGACTTTTTATAAAAACACTAAAAAAAAAAAAAAATACAGGATGAAAGCTTAGTATGTGGTGTCATTTGTCCTTCTTTAGTGGCTGGTTAACAAGTGTGCCTAAAATACTTTACAAGACTTTTCTCACACATTGATACTTCCTCTTCTAGTTAAGCTGTGCAAGAGAATAGCCTTGTGAAGGAATCCTTCATTAGTTCAAATGACCTAGGGTCCTGCATGGCCAGTTTTTGGCTTTGTTCTTTAAAGCTAACAATAATGAACTTAATGGACTAATCTTGAAACGCAAAGTGATTGATCTTTAAAAGCGCATGCTCCTGTTAACGTATCATTGACATTTCTCTGTGTGGTTTCACTTTGTAATCCAGCCTAATATGAAAAACAATTTGTTTGGCCAAATAATTATTTCAGTTTTGTTTTGTTTTTTGGTGAAGTTTGTAATTTGGCAGATGTGAAGGCAAATGAATGTATATCTTTGTATAAACCATTTAGTTCAGAAGACATGCTAGTTATGACACACAAGGAAAAAAAACTTTTATAAATCCTTTTTGTATTAGAACATTAACAGTGGTAATTTTTGTATATATGAAGATTAGGCTTTCTGATTAGCAGAAAGGTAAAACATTCCTACATTTTTTTAAATGTATGTCCATTGAGAATAATTATGTAAACATATTTCCAATGTTTTATGTGCCTTTTATTTTAATTTGTTTAAATAAAAGAAAAGAATCAAACTTGTTTGTGGACAGTCTGATACGGAGGAATTTCAGTACTCATTCAAGATAAATTTCTGGAGTGATGCAGATCATCTAAATGCGAGAAGTTGTAGTGACTAATAATTTTTGTTGCTTTTACTAGATTTAGTTGAGATTTCTGAAAGGTTATCTTTGTCGAAGCCCACAACACAAATAAATAGCAGAAAAGGAATAGATGGAGTTGCTGATCTTTTGCAGTGGAGTGGCTGCTTTGAACTCCCGCTAATCCTAACCCACCAGACAGGTGTCTGCACTCATCGTAATTTTGCCAACATGAAACTGTTCAGTAAATCTTGGCATCGTTATTATTCTTCACACAAACCTTTCTGTGATGTGAGGATTGTCAGCCTAACTACAGCTCACACTTTATGTTATCTGCACTCAGACTGGATGTTAGTCCGCGCATGCTACACTGTCACTTTGACAGTCCAGCCAGATGAACCTGTGACACAGCTGCATTCTGAGCATATTTCAGATCAACACTTCCTGTTTCATGTTTAACACATCAGACTCTGCAGCTGTCAATGTCAACATCCAGAGCCTTCAGGAACTCATGGCAAACCTTATTCACCCCAGGGCCTCTGCCACCAAGAAGTTGTTCAATTGCCTCATTGGCCTCACCCCCCTGTGATGGACGAGTCATCCCCCTGTGCTTCCTCTATAGAAGATATGTCATTGGGATAAGGAGGTCCTCCAAGTATTCCTTTCAACACCTGACAATATCCTCAGTTAAGGTCAGCAGCGCCCCACTGTACACAAATCAGGCTTTCCTCTCCTGAGTTGCCTGACGGCTTGCCTCATACTCTTTGAGGAATGAGGCTACGCATTATTATAATGGTGATTTTTCTTTTACAAACAACTCATGAGAATTTCAAGCTGTTTTTAACACTCTGACACTGACACTGGTCTCTCAATCTCCCGTTGGGTAGCTGTGAGTTTCTCCATGATGTTATTTACCTTCAGTTCCGTGGTCTTTTCAGTCTTTTGCTCACAGAGCAGATTCTGAGACCTCACGACCGCAGCCAACTGATCCGCGATGTAATCCAGCTTCCGCCCAGAGGTGTTGTTCCGAGTGGATTCTTCCCTGATGTAATCCAATATACGCTCAGAGGTGTTATTCTGAGCCTTCACTGCAGCCGTTAGCGCCTCAAGCCTTAACCATGCTGCATTCAGTGAGCCCTTCTGAGAAGCCGCGACCTCGTCCCATCGTTTCAATCCCAGCGGGCAGCCTTGGGGGGGTTTGAACAGCCGGTTCCGCTTTCTTAATTCTCCGATAAGCCAGGGCCAAGCCAGCTCCGATCAGCAAGAACCCTGTTATCATGGTTCCGAATAGGTAGATATCTTCAGCGTCCTCGATCGACAGTCCCGCCAGGCACACGATCCTCCATGTCTGCCACCCGTCCATCGTGTATCCGGCAGGGAAAGTCCCTCCAGGGCACTCAGGCTCTCCCGAGCCCAAACTTCTCGTTGAGAAAAGGGTGTCAATAGCATTCAGAGACCAGTTGATCAAATCGTATTCACTATAGCTACTGTACATTATCTCTTACACTTTAAAGTATTATTAGAATAAATTATTATTATTATTATCATGATTAATATTATTCTTATTCTTATTATTAGCTGTATAAAGTGATACCTTTAGACTGCAGCTTTGACATTTCTGATGATGTGTACCTGGAGTAGGTGCTGATCCAAACTTTACTGTGTCGTGCTCCTGGCTGCCTCTAGATGGTGCATCTGTGAAGGAACTGCTGGTGATTGAGAAGGAGGGCTTTTCATCGGTGCTCACACACTCCTCCTGGGGCTCTGTCTGGCTCCTGTGGTTCTGTTGGCCATTGAGGGGCCCAGTGGGGCAGTTCTGTTGGGCACATGCATTTACAGTGCTCTCGGGTTCCTTCTTAACCGTTTCTGTCCATTGGCTCTGGGAGGCTGAACCAATTCCAGAGGCCCATTAGGTTTCCTACAGTTCTGACATGGTGTCGCGCTGCATTTGCAAAGAACTAGCCCTGATGGGCTGTCCTTGGAAAGAGAGGCCCCCTGGGAGTCACTGGGTGTACTGCAAGCTTTAGAGCAGGGGTCAGGGGAAGAAGTCCTTTCTAATGAGGCCTGAGTTTTCATGTCCTCTGATGCTCCACTTGATTGTGTATTTGCTTTCTGCTCAAAGTGCCACTCTGTTGATGAGGCCTTCTGTTTGATGGATAGGTGTCGCATGATACTGCACTGGAGAGCGATGACATCCTGAATCCAGCTGAAACTGAGTGGGGTTTCTCTCCATAGCAGCCGCTATTAGGAGCTGAAAGAGTCTCTTGAGGAGTCGCAGGGTCGGAGCAGAAACTGTACAACTCTCGAGCTCTGCACCCTGAACTTCATCCTCAGGCTCTGCTGCCTCCTCCTCTCCATCGTTCTGCTCCTCTGAGGGGGTTGGGGTGGATGAAGTGTTGGAATTTGGAGTCTCAGGTCGGCTGCTTGGCCTGCTGCTGGTTCTGCGGTCCAATAGTCGTACCTGGGCCACTCATAGACCAGGGCCTGCAGCTCCGTCCCCCGGAGGAAGACCGTCAAGCTGCAGCCGGCCAGCGTTGAGCTGCAGCTCCACGGATGGAGAGGCAGAGCGCTTGGAGGAGGATTTCTCTGGCAGGTCGTTGGTCTGTTCAGACTTCTGTTCTGTACATAGACACACAAAAAAACCAAACACTGATTTAAAAAGCCATCTCTTGACCCTGCTGTCCTACCTAGTAAGAGGCGAATCGCCAACCTTCCTTTTATCTCAAAAATTCTTGAAAAAATAATTTTAAAAAGCTAACAGATAATTTTCAGAGGAATGGCTTATTTGAACAGTTTCAGTCAGATTTTAGAGCTCATCACAGCACAGAAACAGCTTTAGTGAAGGTTACACATCATCTTCTCATGGCCTCAGTGCAACGTTCAAAACTTTTGACCGTAATATTTTATTAAAGCAATTAGAGCATCCTGTAGGTATTGATTTCTGCAGTGGTTTGTATCATATTTATCTAAGGTTAATTATGGATGTGCTAGGACCAATTCTGTTTACAATTTAAATGCAGTATCATCAGAAGGCATAGCATACATTTTCACTGCTATGCAGAGGACACCCAACTTTATTTATCCATGAAGCCAGATAACACACACCAATTAGTTAAACTGCAGAAATGTCTTAAAGACATAAAGACCTGGATGGCCTCTAATTTTCTGCTTCTAAATTCAGATCAAACTGAGGTTATTGTACTCGGCCCTGAAAATCTTAGAAATATGGTATCTAACCAGATTCTTACTCTGGATGGCATTACCTTGGCCTCCAGTAACACTGTGAGGAACCTTGGAGTCATTATTGACCAGGACATGTCCTTCAACACACATATTAAACAAATATCTAGAACTGATTTCTTCCTATTCCAATCTTTGTGTAATATCTCTGAAATAAGAAATATCCTGTCTCAGAGTGACGCTGAAAAACTACTTCATGCATTTATTACTTCTAGGCTGGACTAGATGTTTTCTAGTATTTTGGGACATCATTTTAGAGACAGAACATTACTTTTTACTTACCACATTGTTCATTCTCGCCAATGTCTGAGATGCAGCAGATGATAATTTACACTTTGCACTGTCTTCATGGACTATTGGTTCATTTTACGCAGATTATATAATAAAGTCAGTCTTGTATTCCTTGCAGTCATATCAAACACACAGGCCAGCACCAAGAAATAAAGAAAAGTGCAAGACGCACTGAAAACGCTGACCTGTGTATCTCAATAATAAAAAAAACTATATACATATGTACAGAAATAACTCCTCAGACTAGCCGCATCATGATGGTCTCTGTGTAAGATGGAGAGGTGTTTCCAGCCTTTCCAGACACAGCGCAGACATGAGGAGTTAGAAAGTTTGCTCCAAAGCACGAGGAAACATCCATATGTAACATCCATGTTCCATATGTCCAGGAAAGGCTTCATTACTGATCACAGCCGGAGACGTTTCCTTGGTGGAGTGGGGCTCCTGCTGCTGCTCTCCTCCTCTGCAGGCTTCCTCTTTGCACCCTGTGTAAACCTCTTCAGAAACTGGCAGAGCACCGACATAATTACTCTGCCGTCAGAGGTGTAGTCTGTAACCCTCCATCGATTTGTCATTTCCCTTTCCTCTGTGCAATACACAGTGGAAATGACTCTGGTGATGGTGTCGCCGTCGACATCCAGGGTGCAGACGCAATTCCTCTGATCTGCCTTCAGGACAGAAAGATCTGCCTTCTCTGGAAGCAGAGGTGTGAGGAACCGTGAATGGAGGTGGGACCCTGCAGACGGCACCATTAAACCAGCTGGTGAGTTGGTAGGAGGAGATGGAGTGGTGTTCTCCAACTGACTCTCTGGCACATGGGTGAAAGGTGTCGTCAGCAGCAGTTTGTTAAAGAATCCCCTGAAGGCAATATAAGGAAACGCCTTCGTCCCCGTAACCAGGTTGTGGTTTAATGAGAGGACCAGATTTTTCATAGAGTCCACCTGGCTGGGGCTCAAAGGACGGTTCCTCAGGTTAGAAATGAACATCTGGCGTACGCTGACAGGACTCACCAGCTCAGCTACGAGAAAACAAAAAGATCATCTGTGTTAATCATGACATAATCAGACAAATTACGGATTTAAATGTCAAAACATGGCTTTATATCATCATATGCTATTTCTACACACAGCAATGAGAAGCCCGCAGCAGAACTCTTTATGAAAGCCTTAAGATTGGTAGAAGGTGAGAAAAATGGCTTTGCACTGTAAATGACTAAATTTCATGTTTTAAAACAAAGATCACAGCACCAAACTCTGCTTGTTAGCATGTTTAAACAGTAAAAATGTCCTGATGATAGAATTCATTTGCAAATTCACGTTTTAGCTGCATGTAAATTAAAAATGTACAGCTCATAGTAAAGAATAACTTTGTGTGTTCTTGGTGACTGTGAACAACATTTCATGATAAATGAATGTCATCCATAATATTTGTGAATTATGGACACATTGTCAGTAAGGCTGCATAGAGTTGAAGAAGAGCATTTGTTGAACTAAATCATTCATTTGTCTTTACTTCCTGATTTAATGTGTTTAAACTGCTGTTTGTTAGGAAGTCGTTGAAATGTATTAAATTGAACTGGAAATACTTAAAGATGTCCCATGCAAAGAGCAAAGAAAAAAAGACAAGTTACAGACTGTGTTAAAGAGGCATGCAGCTGTTTTCTCTAAAAAGCTATAGGAAAAATGAAAAGGGTTAAAGCCGAACTGCCTCTAAGACCCACTGTACCCAAATTCTGCCCACCACGTAACGTGCCGTATGCTCAAAATCTTCTAAACCCACAGATCTGTGTGGATAAGTATCCAATTCCACACACTGAGGACTTGTTTGCTTCGCTAGGTCAATTGCTCCATCTGGACCAATTGCTACCAACTGATACCTGGACAACATGCTCATCAGTGGTCCTGAGGATGCACCTCAAATGGATGAGGTCCTGAGCAGACTTAAAGAAGATGGCCTGCATCTCACGCAAGAGAAATGCCTGTTTTTCTTGGTCTAATGATATTTGTTTCGAGCCAGAAAGAACATTCCTGACACAAAATAGAATCAGTTTTTGGCAAAGTGACTTTTATATTTCCTTTATTTGTCCAGGTAAAAAGTGTCACTGACATTAAAAAGCGATCTATCCAGGAACGCAGCAGAAATATATAACATCACATTTCTATAAACACACTTTAAGTGACCAAGAAAGACTTTATTGATTGTAATAAAACTTAGGGTTTTTTGTCTTTAGTATGCGTACCACTGCCACTTACTTTCTTAAACTGGTCTGGTCCGCTGTTCAGAAAATCAGGATTATCAGTCAAATGCTTTTAAAACTTCAAACTTTTGAATTAGAATAACAATTATTAAAATTTATAAAACATCCTTAATAAAAAAAAATTCAACCCGGCCTTGATAAGCAATCTGCAATTAACAGTGGTTTTCCCTACTCACAGAACCCAAACACCACACAAGTAAATCCTCAAACTTATCACAAACCGCGGCACAAAAGAAAAGTGCACTTCAAAGACAGAAAAGCTCAACTGTGAGAATCACAGTAAACAAAAGGCCACTCTGTGGCCAACATCATTTATTTAGAGGAGGCCCCCGAAATTTAACAGAATTTTTTTATGATATATATATCGTGAAATCATATGTACTTCTATACACCATATACCTATACTAGAGTGTTTATATATTGGAATTACAATGTTAAGCAATTGCTCAAATTGTGATCCATATATTTAGGTCAAGCATTATTTACATTTGCAAGAACACCTGTTAATGCACAGTGGTTGTTTTGAGATTTAATAATTGGGACTTATGTGCAACTTTGAGAGTTTTGTGGTCTATTTTGACAGGTTTGTGGCATATGGTTGGTAGAAATTGGTAGAGAATCCTGGCTATTTAAGCACTTGTGGGACTCTCCACCATTTGCTCTTAGAACTGAAGAATCTTCTTGGATGAGAGGTGAAGCGTCTTCAAGACACCTAAAGAAGCCCAGTTGCTTTTTTTTCCCAAGCTCCTTAGATTACCATGAACTGGACGACTGAGAACCTACACACACTATAACATGTTCAACCTCTGTTCACTACAGTATTTACTAATATAAGTAATATAAGTAAAGGTATTAGACTTTAAAAACCGTAGAAACATCGGAAATCACTTTTTGGTAGATTTTGGCACAAAAAGTTTTATGTAGTATTTTATTTTGAAGGTCGTTGGCGGAAGTTTCCTTATTTACACGCTAACCATTTAACAGTAGTATTCCACCAAGTCTTCCACGGACTGCCACGTCGAGATCCGTGACGACAAGGTTTGTAACTATTCTTTCACACTGTGATTCTCTGCTATAACGAACCCGACTATTACGAGTCCGGTAGAAATATGCTGGCCAACAGAAACTGTCCCAACTCAGGACAGTTACTTGTAACTCACTGCTAATAATAAAGTAACTCAGTGCTGCTGAATCGTCAGCAGTATTTTGTCATCGATGAAGCTCACGCTTCCTAAAGTTAGAACTAACTACTATACTAACTACTGTCACTGAAAGGCACCGGATACAAAACCGTAACTTCCTCGACAGTACGTAATACTGTCTAAGAGAAAATAGGAAGACTAGAAAACTCCTGTATTTAACGCAGTCCCCTGTGAAGTCAGCGCCTTCTCAGTGTGGAACTAATGTTACGAAGTGTAACGTTAGCATGATATGAATACACTGTGCCGCGATACTCACGATTCAGGTACTACTTTTACCCTAACCCTAGTAAATATAGCATGGGGGGTGACTGTCGAAGGTCAGACTGCTTCGGAATCTTTTTTTGTATTTCTGCATGCTGGAGACTGTTGATGACTAAGTGTATCTTGAACGTCAGCGACTGAACATTTCTTGCCCTCCAAACTGCTTGATTTTTTTTTTTTTTTTTTAATACACTCGTGAAACTTGCTTTATGTAGAACATACCTGCTTGGTTTGTTTGAATCTCGGTGCAGTAAAGGTTGTTTTTAAATTCACCTGGGTGAATTTGATTTGAAGCTTACAGTGTATTCTTTTGTAGCAATACGATTGTGGAGTAGTGCTTTATTGTTAGTTAAGGATTTCTCCAGGTAATGGTCTCACTGAGATTAAAATCTCTTTTTCAAAGAGAGACCTAATAAGGTTGATTAGTGACTCTACTTTGACCAATGAACAATGCTAAAACATAGTACATAGCACCAATAATAATATTAAAAGAGAAGAATGTATAATTTGCAATTCATAATAATAATAATAATAATAATAATAATAATAATAATATTGGCAAATGTGTACAAGTAAATGGTAAATGGCCTGTATTTGTATAGCGCTTTATAAGTAGAGCTTAATAGGTATTCTGTCTCTCTCTAATAGGTTTATTTGGTTTTTATCCCTCAGTTTCAAAAAGGCTGATTGGGTATTGTCATCACCCTGCCAGGTGGGCAGGTAGGCAGATGGCCAATGTGGACACCCAAGTTTGGGAATGCGATAACTCGAGAACAAAGCAACATAGGAATTTCAAATGATACCATAGGTGTATTAACTAAAAATCTCAGACGAGTTTGAATCTTAGTGACCTCGACCTCAAGGTCTGGGTCAGAGTTCAATTTTTCTGAAAATCCTATGAATGCGATAACTCAAGGAGAAGTTAATGCTATAGGTTTATCTACTAAAAATCTCTTAACAGGTTTAAATCTTAGGGACCTCAGCCTCAAGGACAGAGGTCAGAGGACAGAGAAGTTTTCTAGTAATCCTGTGAATGCAATAACTTCAAAACAAATTTATAACTTAAGAAAAATCTAAATAACTAAAAACCGTGAAAGCACATAGATTTGCTCTCCTGATATTTAGACTGTAGTATTGATATTTTAACCTTTGCTGTTCAAAAACTGTGAGCCTCACTGTAATAAGAAAAGGTAAACATGGACTGTAAATCATTTGTAAATGTCATAAATACGTGTTATTGTTGTAAGCATTTGTACTGAAACTGAAGAAAATGGAAGGTTCTTGTGTGTTACATGTCAAGGCAGGTGGATGCCCCTTCCTAAACCCAAGTCTACCGAGCTCTATTTCTTTAACCTCCTAAGACCCAAACTCTTCCACGGCACTCATTTTTAATTTCTCTTTGATATTTGGGCATGTCAGGACACGATGAATGTAAAAGCAAAGAATTACCAGATTTTTTTTTTTTTTTTACCTGATTTTTGTTTCTAAGAAAAATGAGAGCCACATATGAGGATATTCATTTAAAATTTCGATAGAACAGTAGCACTATAATATCCTTGTAAGTGGATATCAGGCCCTTGTAGAGCAAAATTGAGTATTTTGGCCTAAATAACCCAAAATGGGATGTCCACATATGTGGACGCCAGGTCCTAGGAGGTTAAAGGGGATGCAACAAGGAATAATTTGATCATTGATGTTTTCCATCTATTATTGTAGGTTTTTAACTTCAAGGTAAAGGCACCTTGATCAGATGTTGTGACTGACATTATAAAAATGTAACTGAATTGAGTTTGCTTGTCGAATTGAAATGGAAGAAATAGACATTGTCATAATGGTGGAGGATCACATAAGGGACTTGGCTTGTCAGCCATTACTGGACAGTGTGGAATCGTTTCCGGTCCTTGCTAACTCTTGAGACTGCTATATCAGTATCATTTTTGTCTGCTTACTTCTGAAACTGAGACTTAAAACAACTAGGTGTGAACTCATTTCTATTACTCCTTTGTGCCACCATGTAATTTACAACAAGTGTGTGTGTGTGTGTGTTTTAGGACTACAAATGAACTGCATAGAAAAAGGGTTTCAGGATAAGTAACAGAAATATTAATGCCAAAATTTAATGCTAACTATTGTATGCTTCCCCAGGTTCCAGTGAGCACAGCAAGACAAATCATCACTTGGTCGTAATGAGGCAGCTTAAAGGCAAGCCGAAGAAAGAAACCTCTAAGGACAAGAAGGAGCGCAAACAGGCAATGCAGGAAGCCCGTCAGCAGGTTGCTACTGTAGTCCTGCCCACACTAGCTGTAGTGGTCTTACTTATCATCGTCTTTGTCTATGTGGCCACCAGACCTGATGCTATTGAGTAGACACTAAAGAAACATCTACTTCCCAGCTGGTGTGGCAAATTGACTTGGTTATATCGAAAGGATTGACCCTATCATGTGATGACCATACTTGTGCAGGCCAGTTACTGGGCCTAGGACTATTGTTTATTTTAAGGAAACCCTTCTTCAAAGTGTGTCTTCATGCTGCAAAAAGAAGAAAACATTGCTCCTTGGTGCCTCCAAATGTATGAGGGTAAAACCACATTTAATCTTGGTTGTTAGAGTCTTACAGCCACTGATGGATTTGTGTGTATGTTTAACAAAACAATGCACTATCCTGCATACCAAAGTACTTATGCAGAGCTTTCAAAATGTGACCACAGGTGTTTAATGTCTAAAGTGTTCAATGTAAAAAATTGGTCTTGTGACTTGTGCTGTTAAAAATATTTCAAATCAATGCAAACAAGGTCCTTTACCACACCTTAGACATATCTCACATTTACAGTATCTGTACAAATATGTGTGACATGTTTAGAATAATTCTTGTGCCTACCTTGTGTGAATGTCGCTGTGAAATATTTTATTTTAAGAGCAGTAGGATCACACATGAATTTCTTCATCTTCAAAATGTTTAGAAGCCTGATCCACAAAGTCATTGACACCCAAACATTTGAGTCATTCATGACTTGTTCAAAGTGTAACAAAGTGCCTTATAAGAGATTTGCATTTTTGCAAATAAAGAGATAAAACACAATGTGATTTGTTAAATATTTTAAATACTACAACTTTTATCTTTGTCTGTTTGTTTGTGGGGTTTTTTGTTTTGTTTTGGTGAAATGCAGCAAACCACATTCGTATTGGTGTTTATTATTACAACAGGGGTTTTGCTACTTGTTCTCAAATATAATCTTGGCATCAAGCATTGTGAGAAAGCTTGGCCAAAGTGGCTGAAGAAGGGCAGGAGACAGATCCTGTTAACTCCAAAGTTAACTTGGTGCAAATAAGCATGGACTTAAACCAAAATTAATGTCAAGTGCACTCAGCCACACTGACCTGATCCTCCTCTGTCAAACACCTGAGTTCTCTGCTTAAATACTCGATATCCAAACACAATATTCTCCTATGGAATATTCCATTCAATGGGTAATACTAAACATGATGATACTTTTTACCAAAAATAAAACGCACACCTCTAAAGTGTAGCCATTACATTTTACAATAATACATACAACTCTCAAACAGACAAAACCCTAAAATTGACTTTATTAAATTAAAACAATTTTCTTCCCCCTCTTCACCTGGTTCCTTCCTGTGATGTCAGCACTAAACAGGACAAGCTAACAGTTTAAATAAATGAAATTTTAACTTAACAAACTTGTCAAAATTTATTTAAAAGATGTTATATTAAGTAATCTGTAAAAGTGCAAAACATAAACAAACCCAGGATAGTAAATATTTGCAAGCTACAGAAAAAAAACAAGGTATGGCTAAATCAAAACAAGAATGTTAACTAAGAATAACAAACCTAAACTCTGGGCAAATGGTGTTCTCACCCACATTGTCACAAGCACACACAAAAAAACCCACACTATTGTGAAATTTCTGAATATTTTCACCTCAGAATGAATTTTCCAAATGTCTTTTTTGTCGGACAAAGCATACAGAAATAGCTGCATTTAACAAACAAAATGTGTTGTGGTTCAGTCAGGTTTCAGAGCTCATCACAGCACAGAAACAGCTTTAGTGAAGGTTACAAATGATCTTCTTATGGCCTCTGACAGTGGACTCATCTCTGTGCTTGTCCTGCTAGACCTCAGTGCAGCGTTCGAGGTCTGTTGACCATAATATTCTATTAGAGCGATTAGAGCACGCTGTAGGTATTACAGGTACTGTGCTGCAGTGGTTTGTATCATATCTATGTCATAGACTCCAATTTGTTCATGTAAATGGAGAGTCCTCTTCACACGCTGAGGTTAATTATGGAGTTCCACAGGGTTCAGTGTTTACATTATACATGCTTCCCTTAGGCAGCATCATTAGAAGACATAGCATACATTTTCACTGCTATGCAGATGACACCCAGCTCTATCTGTCCATGAAGCCAGATGACACACACCAGTTAGTTAAACTGCAGGAATGTCTTAAAGACATAAAGACCTGGATGGCCGCTAACTTTCTGCTTCTTAATTCAGATAAAACTGAGGTTATTGTACTCGGCCCTGAAACTTTAGAAATATGGTCTCTAACCAGATACTTACTCTGGATGGCATTACCTTGTCCTCCAGTAACGCTGTGAGGAACCTTGGAGTCATTTTTGACCAGGACATGTCCTTCAACGCACATATTAAACAAATATGTAAGACTGCGTTCTTCAATTTACGCAACATCTCTAAGAGATGATGTCTCAGAGTGACGCTGAAAAACTAGTTCATGCATTTATTACTTCTGGATATTACTTCCAGGCTGGACTACTGTAATTCATTATTATCAGGATGTCCTAAAAACTCCCTGAAAAGCCTTCAATTAATCCAAAATGCTACAGCAAGAGTCCTGACAGGGACTAGAAAGAGAGAGCAGATTTCTCCTGTATTTACTCCCTTTCATTGGCTTCCTGTTAAATCCAGAATTGAATTCAAAATCCTGCTCCTCACATACATATAGGTCACATATATTTAAGACACATAGGTCTTAAATAATCAGGCCCAATCTTATCTTAATGACCTTGTAGTACCATATCACCCTATTAGAGCATGCCAACGAGCTGTGGGTAGTGACCGAAAAAACAAGATCATAGATACAAGCAGCGGAAATTAGGGTGCCTGGCCTGTCCCTTAAAGATAGCGCGAGGAGCTCAGCCATCCAGGAGGGGTTCAGAGTAGAGCCACAGCTCCTCCACATCGAAAGAAGCCAGTTGAGGTGATTTGGGCATCTAACAAGGATGCCTCCTTGATGAGGTCTTCTGGGCATGTCCCACCAGGAGTAGGCTCAGGGCAGACCCAGAACACGCTGGAGAGATTATATCCTTCAGCTGGCCTTGGAAGGCCCTGGTATTCCCCCGGACAAGCTGGATGAGGTGGCCGGGGAGAGGGAGGTCTGGGCTTCTCTGCTTAGGCTGCTGCTCCCGTGACCCAGCCCAGGATAAGCGGAAAAAGACGGATGGATGATGGAAGACGGATTTTTGTAATTCCTTTCAGTTGTCTTGAAGAATAGTTTTCTAAGCTCCTTAAAGGACATTGCAAAGCACTTTAAGTATTTGCTGCCTTTTTGTTTTGTTCTCTGTCAAGACAATCCTATACTGCTTCATTTATATTAAGGTCAGAGTTCTGAAGAGGCCAATCCATGACTGATAGTGTCCCATTGTTTTCTATCCAGACATGCTTTTACTCCATTGGCAGGGTGTTTGGGATCATTGGGCCACATTCACAAACATTGCACTGCTAGTACATCACTAATGGTTTTAGGTTTTGAGAGTTGAGCCTGACAGTGTGACAAAATGGAACTTCTAAATATGATAATTTAAGAATAGAAATTAAGGTATGAAAACATTGATGAATCACTACTTTGTGTGTGCAACATTCATATGCACATTTATGCACAAATGTGTCCATAGCAAAGTGAGTGGTTATCATTGCCGACCTGCCAATGTGAGGGCGTTGTGGTTCAAGGTCAGAACACCCAATGATATTTGGGCACAACCTGATGACATCGGTTAATTAACTTATTGCAGTTACAGCGCAGATGTAAACATCTGTTTGTTGGGAGCAGTTCTGATTGTACAGTCTGACAGCTGCAGGAAGGAAGGATCTGCAGAAACGCTCATTCATGCATCTAGGATGCAGCGGTCTGTCACTGAAGGAGCTCTGCAGTTCAGCAGCATTTACATGCATGGGGTGGGAGACTCTGTCCATCAGAGATGTAATTTTGGCCAGAGTCCTTCTGTCTCCCACCACCTGCACTGGGTCCAGGGTGCATCCCAGAACAGAACTGACCTTCCTGATGAGTTTATCCAACCTCTTCCTCTCAGCTGCCGATAAACTGCTGCTCCAACATACCACACTGTAAAAAATGACAGATGCCACCACAGAGTCATAGAAGGTCTTTAAAAGCGCTCCCTGGACTCCAAATGACCTCAGCCGCCTCAGCAGGTAGAGTCTGCTCTGACCCTCCCTGTAAAGAGCATCAGTGTTGTGGCTCCAGTCCAGTTTATTATTCAGGTGAACACCTATAAGAGTCCACTATCTCTAAAAGCTATCTAAAAGCTGCAGTTGCTTGCAAACAAACTTAAGGTGGAAGCACTTTAGGGTGTGTAACATAAAAATGACAGCTGTAACATATCATTTAATCTACTATTAGACTTAATAGACTTCAAGACTATTTCTTTAATTGATCTTTGTGTCACGGCCGTGCAGCCCAAGGTGAGAGAGTGGACTCAGGTGCAGACAAAACTTTGGAGGCTCGATGGCGTAGAATTAAGTGAAGTTAAGTTACAGAAGGTCAGTTGTGACAAAAAAACGAGTGAAGAACATAAAACACTCTTAGTAAGTGAAACATGAACTAAAGGCGAGAGCCTTATAACCGGCTCAGAGGAAAATACTAATTTACAAGGTAGCACATAACTTTGCATGAACCCCCAAATCACTTGAAGTCATCTATAATCTGTGAGGCTACGCTCTGAGATTCTATCAGTAGCACTAAAGGAAAACACTATGAACGGTTCTATGAGGAAAAACAATATTACCTGGGGCCAGGGCAGACACAGAGACACAGGCTGGACACAGAACAGAGGGAGTATGGAAACCAAAACTTAAGAAATACAAAATCACAAACCAAGAAGAACTGGAGAAATAAAAATGTAAAACAGAAACCAAAACCAAAACTGAAAACACTGGGTCAACCACCCAGGTACCCTAACACTGAAGAGATAAGTACCATCTTGTTATCCTAGCATTAGTGTTTTTCATGTTGTGGATCCATTGCAAAGCATAATGATCATTCTCAAAAACAAACACTTTCCCAATGTGATAATAGCTTAGGTGTCTAGGGCCCATTTAATTGCCAATGCCTCCTCCAATGGTCGAATATCTCATTTCCTCCTAGACCCACCTCAGAGGCATCTGTTTGTACTGTAATGGGAAGTCTAAAATCTGGACACTGCAAGACAAGTTTCAGACACAGTCTTTCAAATCATTGAATGTATTCTCAGCCTCTTTAGTTCCCTCAATCTTTATAGAACTAGACTTTCTTTTCATGTTGGTTAGTAGAACCACTCTGGATGAAAAATTGGGAATTAGTTGGCAGTACCAACCCACTAACCCCAAAAATGATTGCAACCTTTTCTTTGTGTTTGGAAAGGGTGCTGCAGTAACTTGATCCACTTTTGCCACCTGAGGCCGAATGCCTCCACCTCCTATTACATAACCAGGTACTGCACCTCGGGCTTGGAGATGTGAAATTTCTTTGTATTTATGACAAGTCCTGCATTTTTGATGCGTTGAAAAACATCAGCATGAAGACAACAATATCATCAATGTATGCAGCTGCATATTGTTCTGCACCCCTCAAAACTCGATCCACCAACCTTTGGAATGTAGCCAGTGCTCCATGCAAGCCAAAAGGCATCACTGTGAATCTAAACAATCCACTTGGTACTCTAAATGTAAGTCCTTTGAAGATTCTGTCAAGGGAACCTGCCAATATCCTTTACAGAGGTCAATGGTGTCAGAAAATTAGGATTTGCATTGGATACGGATCAAAAACACACATACAATTTAACTCAGAAAAGTTTACACAACATCTAAGCTTAGAATTATCTTTCTTTGGCAAAAGCACAACAGGACTACACCACTCACTGTGTGAAGGCTCGATGATTCCTGCAGCCAGCATACAGCAAGTGGCATCTCTAATTGGCCGTTGGTCTGGAGCAATCTTGCTGATTCACTGCTGGCCTCTCCCTCAGCGTCGCTCCCATGCCCCTGCCTCTGTGAGGCCTGGGCCGGTGAAGGTTGACTTATCAGGAGGCAGATGTTGAAGAAGCTTCCATCCTCTCCTCCGGTGTCGCCCACCTGTCCCTGGGCTGCCCACTGCTGGTCCCCAGGCACAGTGTCGGGCAAGATGGATCCCTTCAGCTCTTGATTGGAGCATGCCGGGTGAGGGAACTAGCCCTTCCTGAGGTCCTGTCTAGTAGAACAGACCTCAAGGTTGGTGATGTCACACAGCCACAGCGCCTCCTATCTCAGGTGCCGCTGCTGCCTGATTGGTCTGGTTGCAGGCAGTTGAGTGCCCTGCCTCCCAGCATTTATGGTCCCCTGCCCGGAGATGGTTGCTGCCATGCATGGCGAGATTAGTTTGCCTTTGGCCCCTCCCCCGATAGCCCCGTCCCTGGTCCCTCTGGATGCCCCTTCAAGCCCTCCCTGGGCAGGGCGGCATGCTCTAACAGGGGCGTGAGGGTAACTGCTGTTGGCTGGTGGCCATTTTGTCGGTCGCTCTATAGGGATGGAGCTTGACACGACAGCTGCAGGCAGGCTGGGGACACGGAGAGCTCTCCCACATCCTGTGCCTCTAAGGCTAAAATGGGGATGATGGCTGCAGCGTGTGAGGGAATCAACCTCCACCGGCCCAGGTGGACGGTGGAGGTTGATTACCGTGAGGTCGATGTTGAAGAAGCTTCCATCCCCTCTGGCTGCCACTGGAGTGGGGCCTGGATGGGTGGACCTATGTCTGGGTCGCTTGATTTCCGGGCCCCTCCCGCAGCATTCCCTGCCATGGCCTCGCCTTGTGAGGCCTGGGTCGGTGGAGGTTGATTGTCAGGAGATTGATGTTTATGACGCTTGGCTCTGGTCGGACAACCAGGGTTGCCTGATGGGACTGCCTGTCTGCCCTGCGGCCACCTCTCTGTGCTGAGGGCCCTATGCAGGCGTGTGGAGACAGCCGTGTTCAGGTGAGGCGGGGAGGACTCGGAGCCTAGGATCACCTGTCCTCCAGCCACCTTCCTCCCTCATGACATCCTTTGAGTTGGGCCTAGTGGCCAGCACTGCTGTAGGCTGTGTTCCCCTGGCATATTGCCCGTGCTTTGCCGGTTTATATGCCAGTCAGGCCTCACTGCGTCTGCCGACTGGGCCAGCAGTTGACAGTTCTCCAGCCTGCGGCGCTGGCTCTCTGTCTGGCAGATTGCCCACATATTGCGGTTTACGTTACCTTTCGCAGCTGTACTGCTGCTGCGGGCTGTGTTCCCCTGGCGTATTGCCCGTGGTTAGCCGGCTAACGCGCCAGTCGGACTTCACTGCAGCAAGTGTACGTTCTCCAGCCTCTTAGCCAGGTTCTGCCTGGCATATGAGCTGCTGCGGCTGCAGGCTGTGTTTTCCACGCCAGTTGGACCTCGCTGTGTCTGATGTGTCAGCCAGTGAGTGAGTGTTCTTCACCCTCCAGCGCCGACTGTGCACGAGTAGCGAGTTCGCCCTTGCGACACACCTGCTGCAACAGCACTTAGTGGCCAACAGGAATTGGGGCACACCTTTGGGTTGTGTCCCCAATTGGCCTTTCAGTTGGCTGGACCGCCAGCCCCCTTGCCAGTCTGTGGATGGCGTGGGGTGGCTTGGGGACAGACACTTTGGGTCATGTCCCTACCTCGGCCCTCTGCTTTCAGCGGCTGTGCTGACATTGCAGGCTGTCTGTCTGGCATTGCCCGCATGGCTTATGCAACCAGCAGGATACTACTTGGCAGCTTGGTGTGCTGCGCTCCCTGGCGGTGTGCTTCACGGTTCCCAGGCTGACCTTGAGCGGCCAATCACTTGCGGTTCTGCGTCCTGCACTACAGGTTCGGGCCAGTCTGGCGTCTGCAGACTGCTGCCTCCACCCCCCGGCTTGGCCTTCGCGTCTGGCGAAGCCCTGACCAGGGTGGTCTGCTTATGTGTACTTTGTCGATGGTTCATTGGCACCTTCCCTCTCGGGGGTTCGGTTGCACTGTCTCCTCGCGGGGTGTCTTAGAGAGTTACCCCGTACATATGGATAATGTAATGGTGTGGAGAGATAGTCTCGATATGATAGTATGTACAGTTACTGTGCAACCTTGGTTCCCTTAGTGAGAGACTATCTCTCCACCGTCAGGTCGCTCGGAGACGTGTTCCAATCAAACTATCACCGGTGTCACGCCTGCACAGCTGTTTTATACGTGAGCTGTGGGGCGTAGCCAGGTGTGCTGGAGTGTCTTAAAGAAGTATCCACACACCACGACCAAGGGGGGTCGTATCTTGTACATATGGAATACGTAACGGTGTGGAGAGATAGTCTCTGACTAAGAGAACCAAGGTTACACAGTAACCGTATGATTTACCTATGACTAATGACTTAGTTAGTATAAGGGATAAGGTAAGACCCTCATCATCCTTGTTAGAGATCTTAATTCTTTCTGTCCTGTTTGGATCTCTCACAAGCATTGCTCCCTTATTGCTGTCTATTATTAACAGCTCACTGAGGCAAGATTGTGTTCTATCCGATTTTAAGTATACTAAGGTAACTCAATTACTTACAAAACCTCAAATTGATGCCAGTTCTCCCAGCAGCCTATTTCAAAATGAAAAAGAAATTTTTGAAAATCAGTTTAGATCATTACTATGCACTTTGCAGATTTCGGACCACATTCAATCTGTTTTTCAAAAGCAGCGTGCCACTGAAACTGCTCTTTTAATGATCTCTATAATGATAGCTATAATTGCCCTCTGTTGGCATCTGATGCAGAAAATTGCTCTGTGCTCATATTGCTTGACCTCAGTGCTGTTTTTGATTCTGTTGACCATAATATTTTACTTAATATGCATTTCTTATCATTTGTATGCTGATGACATTCTGTCCACCCTAGTTGACTGTTCTTCCTGGATTAGTGACTGGATCTCCAGTAACTGTCTTGTTTTAAACTCTGACAAAACTGAGGCAACAATCCTTGAATACCATTCTCCATAGTCTTAGTGTAATTTTTGACTCACGTATAGAATCTATTTCACATTCCTGTTTCTTTCATTTAGAGAACATTTCAAAATTGCAAGCTATATTCTCGCATTAACTTATCCAGGGCCGCATCACATTTTAAGCTTTTTATGTTTTACATTACAAATTTCAACACTTTATATTTTCATCCAGCCATCTTGTTCCATTTATCTAGGGCTGGGTCATGGGGGCAGCAGCCTAGGCAGAGAATACCAGACCTTCCTCTCCCTGGCCACCTCCTCCAGCTTGTCCAGGTGAACACCAAGGCATTGCCAGGCCAGCCGAGAGATATAATCTCTCCAGCGTGTCCTGGGTCTTCCCAGGGCCTCCTCCCGGTGAGACCCACAACACGCTCAGAACACCGGAGGCGCTCGTCCTTGTCAGATGCCCAAACCACATCAACTATTTTCTTTTGATGTGGAGGAGCTGCGGCTCTACACTGAGCCCCTCCTGGATGGCTGTGCTCCTCACAGGGACAGGTCAGCCACCCTTCGGAGGAAGCTGGATGGCTGGTTCGGCTGGATGACTTCCCGGCCTCATACCCCCATCGGGAGTATGTGGTGGGGCGTGGTCTGAGGTGCCATGCAGGGAAGGTGGACGCAGCTTCACGGCATCCGCAATTAGGCCTGCCGACTTAAATAAGGGGAATTAGGGTTTGTGGGGAGAGTTGTGGTATATGTTCGGCTGGTAGCTTGGGAGCTGCAGCCGCGTTCAATAAAATGGCTCTGAAATCTGACCTGTGGACTCGTCATGCCTTATTTACACCACACTGATCCTATGAGTCTTACCCAGTAGGCAGTGCAGAGCTTAAATGGATGAGGGCATTAGCCCAGTACTAACTGCCTCGAAGGCCTCTGGGCGGTTGCCCTCCTACCTCTGATAAAAAAAAACTGGGGGCAATGGCCTTGCAAGCCTAGTCCTACTAGCTACACGCATCAACGGCAGCGTCCCTTTAGATCAGTGCTCTTGAAATATAACTAGGTTTAGTTTAGTGGCTTTGAAAAATAAGCCCCAAGGCTCTGTTACTTTAAAAGACTGGAGTAACCTGTAAGAGCTATTTATTCAAATGCAGATTAATACTCAGGGTTTTGCCTTCACTGTTTCACAAAGGGTTAAAAAAAAATAGGTCCACAATTCGGACTTTTTAATGCAGCATGTTTCAATGAAGTGATTAAACATAAGCAAAACAGAATTAAATCAGTTTGCTAATTAACCTTCTCCGAGCTAATGCTGAGCAGTGATGGGAATAACGGCATTACAAGTATTGGTGTTACTTTTTTCAGTAACGAGTAATCTAACTAATTACTATTCCTATCGTTACAACGCCGTTACAGTTACTAACAAGAAAATGCGGTCACGTTACTATTTTTCAACAAACAGACGGTTGAAGCTGTGTTCAGCTTACCGCATCTTATATCACTTGCACGGAAGTAGCTGTAAGTAATCGGGGCGCTACAGCTTTAAGCAGCCGCGCGCGCTCCCGCTGACGGTAATCAGGATCACTGTCTAGCACAGTGGTTCCCAAACTTTTTTTGCTGGGCCCCCTTTGTTTTACAAGCAAAATGTTTGAAAACGCAGCTGTTTCGTCCACACATAAACGGTGTTTTGAATCAGCGAAAACTGAGATTTTTTTAAAACTCTTTTTTTGCGTTTATGTGTGGACGAGGAATACAGAGTTCATCATGCAACGTCAAAGTTATGTGCCTTTTTCACGTCACGCTGTGCGCCACGTTATTGTTTACATGAGATGCTGGACCATGAGATGCTGGACCAAGGCCAGGAAGATCGTGAAGGACCTCAGCCATCCCAACAACAGACTGTTCTCTCTGTTGAGGTCAGGAAAGCGATTCCGCTCCCTGAAGACCAACACAGAGAGACTGAGGAGGAGCTTCTTCCCGCAGGCGATACGGTCTCTCAATCACACCACCACACAGTACTGACCCACACATATGGTTCTTACACACACACTGGACTTTCTGGACTTTGTTTTTGCACAACACTGGTCACTATATTCTTCATTTCCGGTTAATACTTGTACAGCTGCTGTTATTGTGTATATATTTATTTATATTTAGATTTCTTCATACATTCTTATATAGTTCTATATTGTGTATTGTGTATTTTGTTGTACAGTTATTTTATTTTCAACTTTAATTTATATATTTTATCTTATTCTTCCCAGTTAAATTTACCCTTCATTCTAATTTGTGTTGTACAGTTATTTCATTTTTAACCTTAATTTATATTTTATTCCTTCCTAGTTAAATTTACCCTTTTTAATTTTTCATATTTATTTCCTATCTTATTCATAGCCTTTCCTTTTTTTGTTTTCTTTAGGTCACGAGCAGTTGTCCAAGCATTTCACTACATATCGTACTGTGTATGACTGTGTACGTGACAAATAAAATTTGAATTTGAATTTGAATTTAAATGAGATGAATTGCAGAATGGCAGATAGAGACAAAATACTGTTAATCTGACTGTCTGCAGGTTTTACACGCAGTTACTGTCCCTCCATTTACAAAGGCAGAGGCGTCACGGTGTGATTATTTTACGTGTAGTTGTTTTTTTCCTGTGTAATAATATTCAACATTGCTATCAATACATTTTTCAAAAAATGCCTCTCTGTGCAAAATGGGTTCAAAAACATAAACAGCTGTGGGATCCTGTTTGTCCGTGATTTGAACAGGGGGAACAAATCGTGGCAGGATCAGCCTGATATTATTTGTATCCCACTGTAACTTTACTGTATAAAGAGCTAACATCTCCAAAATGTCAGGAGTAGTTAGTTATTATGAGAAGTGTTTGTGAACTAAAAATCAAGAATGTGGGATACTGTTTGTCCATGATTTGAAGAGCCCAGCGTGTGCTCCCAACAAAGGGAAAACCAGTTCTGCAGGGAGACCTTGTGCACTTGTGCAGGTGAAACCAAAGGGAAGATTTGCTTCACCATATTTTCTAGTCTTTGGCTTAGAATGAAGTTGGTTTGGAAACATATTCAGCGATGCTTCATCTCCTGCTTTGCGTTTCTGTGGGCGCCCCGTGCTAGCAGTGTCCAAGCGTGTTGATTTTCATACCGTCGCCCCACACCCTCTGCCCCCCCGCCCCCCCCCACCACACACATACACACACACATATGAAGAGAGAGAGGCATAGTATGCAAACGGCTACCAAACAGCCATCATAATTCATCATACAATGAGAACAGGACAAATCAACAATTGACAATGACTAATTAATATTAAAATCTGTAACATAATGTATTGTTTGGAGTTTAGTCTGTTACTGTTACTATTTTTACCATTTCTTTTTGGAGCAACTGTAACCCACATAATTTCCTTAGGGATTAATAAAGTATTCTGATTCTGATTGTTTCAGGATGACCTGCCATTATCCAATGACACATCTGCTTACCTGTATCTTTTGCTCGTTTCTCCTCCTCTTCTTTTCTATTTTTTCTAAACTGAGCACCTGATGGCTTTGAACTTTTCTTGTCCATCTTACATTGGTTTTAATTTTGCACTCCAGTATGAACACCCATCCCCCAACCCAAGGATCACCACAACATAACCTAATAGACCTACACCTTAGTTCACAGATTCACTTTGTCTAGGGTTTATTTCTGGGATTTCACACAACCCAGGATTCAAATCATGAATACATAATTTACAACATTATGAATGAAATGTGCTCTATTTGGAAGCAGCCGGCCCCCCTCCCCTTTCGACGGGTTGTGTGTGAGACTTTAAATCATCAAACTGTAAATTATAAATTTTAAATTGTTATTGATCCCTTTACCCCTGGTCCTAAAGTGTATATTTATTTTCTTACTCTTCTTATATTTATTGTTTGTTTACTTGCACTGCTGTAACTGGAGCCTCGTCGTCTCGTCTCTCTATATACTGGACTGTATGTAGCCGAGATGACAATAAAGTTTACTTTGACTTCAGCAGCGAGCAGGCGCACCGAGGGCTCTCGCTCACTTTTCGCATATAGAATTTTGAAAAAACATCGCTGCAAATTATAAGTCTCTATCATGATGTCTGGTGTTTTCGTGTTTGTTGTTTTTTTTAGATTTTGTTTTATTTTGCGAGTTGGTTATTAAATGCCGCTCCAGCCAGCCCCGCCCTCTCCTCCCTGTGCCGCAAGCAGCAGGCGCACCTCGCAAACGGAGGGCGCCCTTACTCCCAGCAAATGGGCGATAGAAAACCGATCGGTGCCTGTACCATTCCCAATATGCGCTGGCTGATGTCGGGGCAGCATGAGTACGAGCAATTTTTTATTTATTTTTTTGCCGATGCCCGTGATGCCGCCCCCCACCATGATGCCGCCCCGGGCAACCGCCCGTGTCGCCTGTATCAAAAACCGCTACTGTGTCCAAGTGTTTTGTTTTTTTCCTTTTCATACCTCGTCCCCCCAGCCATGGCTCTGCGCCCCCCCTAGGGGGCGGGCCCCACACTTTGAGAAGGTCTGGTCTAGCACAACACCTGGAGCTAAGGGGCAAAACAATCGTGTGAGTGCTGCTGTTTGACTGAGGAAGAATAAAGTAGTTGTGGTAAGCCAATCACACGACCACTTAAAGACAAAGCAACAAGATGATATATACCAGTTTTTAAATTGTGTTGATAGGCCACGTAAAACCAGAGTCATGATAAACAATATATACATGGCGTTTTTTCTCAATAGTTTCGTCACTTTTACTGTCTAAGGACAGCGCAGCGAGCACTCTCTGCATATGACCAAAACAACAAAACAAAACAGGGGAAGTTTTAGGAGTGACGGCGAGAGAGAGAGAGAGAGAAAGACAGCAGAAATAGAGGGAGAGCGAGTTTTGAGATGTGTCAGAACAATGAGGCGACTGCTGTCTCCAGGTAGAAACAGGAGTGATACACCTGCTGCTGTCAGACCTGCAGATATCAGGCTGTGACGTTCTCCTTTATAGTGGACAGAAATTTTTTTTGGAGTGGCACAAATAATTTGTGTGGCATCTTATTGAATGCAGAACAGCTGATTGTTATGTAAATAGTTTGAAATGGTTATTTAAAAAATCAAGGTAAAAGGTAAATGGATGCAAATAACTTTGTTGTTTGCAAAACTTGTGCATATGATTTTAAAATTGACAATTTATATTTGCATTTAAAGTTATGAAATATGATTCATTAAACATGTTTGTGGTTGTTACAGTAAAAATATAACTTTTTCTACTCGGATTTTATGTTTTTTGTCTGATTTTAGATGAATTGTGGTAATACAGTCTGTCAAAATGAAAACACAACTGTAAATTCAGACACGTGAGGTTGTGCTGATGATACCAAACAAGACAAAGTAAATAATTTTTAAAGGTAAAATGTGGAGGGAAAATCAAAAGTAGTTAAAAATGGCCAATTATACCCTGGACCAAAGAGGGTTAAACAATTTTTTTTAAAGTAACGCAATAGTTACTTTTCAAGTAATTAATTACTTTTAGAATATTGTAACTCAGTTACTAACTCAGTTACTTTTTTGAAGAAGTAACTAGTAACTATAATTAATTACTTTTTATAATTAACTTGCCCAACACTGATGCTGAGCTTGTTCTGATCTTTGTGAGAAGAAAGGTTGGAGAGAGAACAGGCACACCCTAGCCTGAAGAGCGGCAATCCAAATCGTCTTGAGGCGATGATCTAACAAAAAATCAGGAACAAGCCAAAACATACAAAATCAACTTGCAGGTTTACAGTTTCGGCAGCAGTTGATCTCTCTGATAGTCCTTTATTGTCATTGCACATGTACAAAATTATGGGTGCTCCACACCAACAGGAATAAAATATAAATAGTAAAACTGCAGGAATTTTAAAAAAAAAATTAATTTGGGGAGATGAGTCGGCAGGGTGTGGTGTGGGGGGAAAGCGTATATTAACAGTCTGAATTACCCAGGGGAAGAAGTTCTTTGTGAGTTTAGAGATGTGGGACTTGATGGACCTGAGGTGCCGACCAGAGAGCAGTGTTGACCCACTGTTCTCTGGTCGGCGCCTCAGGCAGGTGGCAGGCAGGGAGCAATCGGTCACCTGTCATGGCCCTGGTTTTCCTGAGACAGGAGGATCTGGCGATGCTCTCCAGGGTGCCAGATTAGCTCATTCTTACATGAACACTCATTTCAGCATATTCTTTTTTTAATTCAAATACAGGGAAAAGTTTTCTCACTTTTTCTCTTCTGAACTTTGTGTTTGTGAATCACATTATATACAATAAAATGTATTTTATTGAAAAATGTGTTTTATAGTCAGACATTGCTTAGTGTCTGCTCACTCTGCCCTCCTATCCTCACACACACACACACACATTCAGTGATAGGCCTGTCTTTACTGTCATTATTATACTCTCTTATTTGTTATATCGATCAAACTTACACCTGATTTTATTTAGTTGATTATGCTTAATACTGATCTGTCACGGCCGAGGCCGACTCAAAAGAAAAAGGACTCAAATGCAGAACGCAGAGCAGCACAGAGAACGTTTTATTGACAACGTTTATTCTTTCACAACAAGTGTAAGTGAAAAAACCCCCAGAAAACTGAGTTGTGTGTTTAACTAGTGCTAGGAACAAACACCAAAACTAAACAGCACTTATGCGACCTGAGCTAAGTAAACAATCAGTGATTTTTCAATGGTGGAAACTGCAGTTCTGTGGTTAGGGTCAAAAGGGAGAGTCAAACTGGATGGCTGGGTCCCTGGAAAGGGGTCAGAGTCACTGAAACAAGAGTACATATGTCAGGTATGGTTCCGGAGGAATACTGGCAAGCTATTTGTTCTGAATATTCCTTTGCACTGCTTACTTGCCGCAGGTGGATCGGTAGCGTGGTCCCGGTGAGTGGTACGTAACCGAAATTCCTGACGTTGAGGCAGGGAGGCAGGCAGGTGCGTGGAGTGAGTAAAACCGTGAGACTGTCAGGAGGTCCAGCGTCCGAATGGGGGTTCTATGGCGGAGAGTTGCGTCTGCTAATCTATGGTGCATTGCTATGAAAGAGAGATACAAGATGAGTCAAGGTAGTTCGCTAAGCCGTGTACAAAACAAAGCGGTGGCCTGTATTAACTGTGGTTAGCTGAGAATCTGGCTAAGAGAAGTTGAGCGCCGCTGGCCTTATAAGTCCACGGCTTAATTACCCACAGGTGCGAGCAATGAGCAGGAACACGGTGGCTCCTCCCAGAGGTGGAGCTGCTGGCTTGGAGGAAAAACACTGGGACTCACCCAGACCATGACACTTTCAGCAAAATCATATATGAATTACGGTTCTGTGTTCAATAACCAACACTTAATACCATTTCTCTTATTCAAAATCATGTTTAATGATCGTTGGCTACACATTTCCATTTCTTTCCACATTCCTGCAGCCACACACAGATGCAACTCTGCCAAGGTCGTAACTGGATCATATCTATGCAAACAAAATCCAGATGTTAGAATCATTTTCATTACTCAAACTGCATTTTTCAGTCAACATATTAATAAGACTTATACTTTCATTACATCTTTGTTTAATAATAAAGAGGATTTAGCATTAGCAAAAGCTCATATAGATAAACTCTGTAATACCACTTTATTTTTTTTAACATAAAAGGCTATTAAGACCTTTTACCCTTTCTCAGATGTGATAAGAAGTAAGCCAGGGGGACCTCAATCTCTCTCTGTCCTATCTCTCTCGTCTGCTTTTTCAGTCAGTACGTGGAGATGATGTCCATGTCCATTGGTTGTCCAGCTTTCTTCCTAAACCTGTATTCTTTATTTATTCTTTATTCATTAATATCTAAGGTTCATCCAGGTTGCGATATGTTCAGCCTATTTTGTATTTTATCATTTCTGCCCAGTTGTACAGTTTTTATAGTTTGTATTGTTTTTTAAGACTTGTGTAAAGTGGGGGTGGTGCATAGAGCAATATTCATATCGGCAAGCATCTCCTCTGATAGGACTCTGTCAATTAGCTGAGGGAGTTGTGCTCTTCCTAGGGTGGCTACATTGAGTGTGTTTTCTGTTGATGTTATTGAGTTATTAGTTGCTTCTTGGTCAGTATGGATGTTGGCTTTCTACTCATCCAGAGTACTCACATATGCTGCATATAACCCCTCTCACTGGCTCATCTGGTAATTCCATATTCTTGTCCAGTAGTTGCCCATGTATGCCTTGTTCCAATAACCCACTTCTCATCACTGTGTACTGGTCCTGCAGTAGGTGTTACACTTTTTATGCTTGCATGGTGGGGTTTATTAGACTAAAAGTATAGTATACAATAACAGGCTATAAAATATACTTCATACACATTTTTATTTAACAAGTATGAGTTATTTTTAGTAAACATACAAGTCATGTTGTCTTGTTCTAAATGCAACAGTAAAATAATTAAACACAAATTTGTCTTGCAGATAACAAACCCTGATGCACGAAGCAGACAAGAATAAGCAAAAACAAAGATGTACAGATCCAACAATCTGTTATCCAGAGTTTGAAAAAGATCTTGTACCTATAAAGGAGACCGTAATTAAACATCTCCTTTGTGAAAAGGTGAACACACCAGTGAGCAAAATCATAATGAAACTAGAAAACAATAGGCCAGTCTTACAACTATGAAGTTCTATTACATACAGCAACCAGCAACATACAACGTGCACAGCTGAATAAAAGATATATAAAAAAAACATACAACATTTGAACTGACCCAAAAGACGCATTTTCAAAGCATACAAAATGGCTAAATCCATTTTGCAGCAAGGATATATTCATGCTTAATAGCAATGTTTTAAGTGTTCATAACAAGTTAAAGCTTTACCTTTATCTTGGTGCAGGGGTACAATACCAAATGTGGCTTGGCACTCAGGGTCTGAAGAGAGCCCTCATAAATTCCTTCATGTGGACTCTAATGTCTATATTTCTTATTCAAAATGCCTGTGTGGACATTCGACGGACATGCGATATAGTGGACTGTAACCATGATTTCAGTGATCTCAAGTTAAAGAAGTATCTCTCCTGTGAGGCCACTGATAGTGGTAAACAAAGGCACAACTGTACGAGTTTTCTAGCGTCTGTGAACAGAGTTCTAGTTTGAGAGATAACTCTTTATTGTCATTGCACAGTCATACCTAGTACAATAGTACAACGAAATTGGAACGTGTCCACACACACACACACACACACACACACACACATATATATATATATATATATATATATATATATATGTATATATATATGTATATATATATATATATATATACATATATATATATATATATATATATATATATATATATATACACACACACATATAGTATTATATGTATTTTATATTTATATATATTTATGTGTATATGTTGGCATAGCATACCGTGTTACATGTAGCATACATGTTGCATAATGAAAATGAAAATGATGATGAATCTTGAAAACAGTGCCTGGAAGTGCCCTTTTTCATTACGGCTAACTTGACCCTTCACCGCCCGCCCCCCAGTCAGTTTCTGTGAAGAAGACTTCCGGTTGTGTGTCATGGCGGTGGGATGGTGAATCCTAAAGAAGGAGAAAAAATCTCGCCCCTTTCGTCCTTTCCCACAGATTCAAGACAATTTCCATGCATTACTAAGCCCGTCAGCTGCGGTCTTGCATCTTGGATTTAGCAGCAGAGGGCTGCGGTGTCCGTCCGCCTGGTCATGGCGGCTCACAAACCAGTGGAATGGGTCCAGGCCGTGATTACTAGATTTGATGAGCAGGTAAGATGGGCTCATTCAGTAGATGGGTGTAGCAAGCTTCGGTAGTGTTGACGCTGAAATACTCTAATTAACGTAATATATACAGCAACGAGGTGTTTTGAAAATCGAATTAAATACCGATTCATTTGTCAAATGTACTTTCTCCACTGTAGTGTACTGTGTTTGCTTCTTCCAGCTGCAAAACACTGAAGATGAGGTCTTTCTAGCTAGCGCTGTCTCCACGATCAGTTAGCACGTTTATCTCATATTATAATTGAGCTGTTGGGATTTGCCTGTTCCAGTGGGGAATAATGTTAATAAAACATTATATCTAGAACATTTGAACCAGTGAAGACACGTCTGTTTGCCATTTAAAGTTGATCTGTCGTTTTCTCTCTTGTCAGCTAGGTAGCTAACATTAGCAGGCCTAGCTTTCTAATGTAAACAAAAAAGATGTGGCTGGGGTAGCACACTGCATCCAAAATATCTTATGAACTTACTGGGGTGTGAGTACTAAAAGTTAATGCGCCTCTTTCTAACAGCTATTTTCTTAACAGTTACTGTGAGACGCCTGCTTTTCTTTATTTGTAAGAGAAATCCATATCAGTTTATACTCAAAACTTAGCTCTTGTTACAATGTATTAGTTATTTCCTTTAAGTATGACACATCTACGACGTCGACAAAACATGCATCAGCTGTTTACAAAAGAAAAAACCTCCCAGTCAGACAGTAGTCAAAGTTAATTTTGGTAGATTGTGATTGTGAAAAGTAATTCGCTTTTCTTAAGTTGTCTTGGGTGTTAGTTGATACAGATCATGGCTTGTACGTAGGATTTAGCAGCTTAGCCTGGATTACTACCACTGGAAAAAGTGGCTTTCGGTGTTACATCTGCTTGTTAGTTATTATTGCACCAAACCCCAATTAAAACCTCACAGGCAACAGTCTGTGCTGAAATACACATAGTTTGTCATTGACACTATTACATTTTGAGCAATCTGAGCGTGTTTGGAAGACACTAATAATAATAATTAACAGAAAAAGCATTTAATGGTCAGTGTTTATATTGCTTACTGCCTACCTTGCTTTTTTTTTATTTATTTTTTTAAAAAACAACCTCTGTCCGTTTTTTTTTTTTTTGGGAGGGGGGGGGGGGGGATATTTGTCACACTTACAAATTTTAATGTTAGACAAGGATAACCCAAGGACATCTGGCCCTCCTTTTTCAATTTACCTAAACCTATCTAGTTCTATTTTAAAAAGTATCTTTTCTTTTTCTCTTAATAAATTAACTCATCATTTAGAAGCCTCTGATTTTTACTTATATTTGTCTAATATTACATTTTGTTTATATATATATATATATATATTAGGGGTGCAACGATACACAAAATTCACGGTTCGGTTCGGTTCGATACTTTGGTGTCACGGTTCGATATTTTTTCGATACAAAAAAATGTTCATGCCTTTTTAATTTGTCATTTATTAAAATTATAAATATATATTTTAACTCAAAAGTACAGTTTTTAAATTTAACCCTAACCCTTGTGCGTGTTTTTTATTTTGACAGCGAATGCGCACCTGCGGACCACTTATGTGCAGCCCTGGTTATTTAGCTCGTCATATTGCAGCCACAGAAATTATTTTGTCCATGAAACCATAAAGCTGCACTTTCTTTTTGCCTTATAGTCTGATTTGTCATAACTTCTCCGTTTTGTGGTAAGCTTTTCTTTGGCTGTCACTTCTTCACCCTGACCTGTCTTATTTGGCTCAGCAGAACTGAAATGCTTTTACACACGCACTCACATAAGCTCAGCGATTCTCTGCGCGATCAACCTCTCACATGTTTAAGCTTGCTGCGGGAGATTTCACTTGTCATGTTTGCATAGTAAGCTAACGATTAATAAGACGATGTCAGAGGAATTGGTGCACAAATTATCATCACTCACAGATCAGTGCTGTCGCTCTCTATACACAGTTCGCACGATTGCAAAGTGAAAGCAAAAAAACAAGCGCAAATTCAAACGCGACTTCAATATGTCACATATTGACAGTGGCTCACCGATGCCAATGACATAATTACCCAGCTACATTTCTGAAAGAATGCAAAAGCATTGACATATATTTTTCCTACAATAGCCCGACGGGCAGGGCAGAGATAGATTTTGGTAGCCCGACTGAAAAAATCGCTAGCTCCGGGACGTCGGGCTAGCGATATTGCGAGTCCTGTATCTGATTGAGGAATCACTCATCTTTGGAAAAGAGAGTTTATTACAGAGAAATGGCTCTTTCCAAAATAAAAGCTATACTATCCGCTTCTTCTGGGCTATATTCTCAGCAGCATAAGGAGAATCATGTGCTAACAGCTGTCTAAATGGCTAAAGTTAGTAGCATGCTTGTTGTTTTTGTCTTTGCACTAGGATGATGTCGGCGTAAATGTGCAGTCATATTCGTTGTGTTCCCACTAGTGCTTTCAGGTTAATCTCGTTGAAATGACCTTAACGCCACAACACGGCAAATCTCCGTTAACGAGCTACCGCCGATCGCCCCGTGCATGGGGCTAGACGGCCAACACGTTAACGAGCTAACTGCGCTAACACACTAGTTCACACCAATGTAATTGAGCATTGCATGGCACATCCAACATACTGTTTTACTTTAGTCCATGACTCGCTTACCTTCAGGGTCATACGTCACATGAAAACCAAAATAATTCCAAACGCCAGATCTGAATGAGGTTCAATTTGCCTGCCTAAGGAGAGCTTAACTTCTGTCTCGCTAGCTTGCCCTGCGCTCTTCCTTCTGACTATGCTGTCTGTGTTGAGCGCTCAGTGGATCTGCGCTCGACAGTGCAGCCTAGGCGGAGTAGTCGAACACAGATTCACTGAGCGCTCAACACAGACAGCATCGTCAGAAGGAAAGTTGATAAAATAAATTACAAATGTTGTATTGTTCGATACATATGCGTACCGAACCGAAAGCACTGTATCGAACGGTTCAATATCGATACGAATATCGTTGCACCCCTAATATATATATATATATATATGAGAGAGAGAGAGATATTAAAAACTTTCATTTTAAAATGGCAGTTGAAAAATTTCATGTAGACAAGCATTTTGGCAGCATTTGAGGAATGATCTATGTCCATACTTGAAAATTAATAGGTGACCATTACAGTTAATTGACTGGTCACGCTATCTGCATGTATATAATAGTCATGGACAACAAAGCCAGCAAGCAACCCTTGTAATTCTTTGTGTGCTGATTTAAGCACTTTGTTTTTGTTTCCTTTGGAAAAGAGTCACAAGATACTGATGTGACAAGTCAGTTGAGGAAACATGATTGATAAGATCCAATCAGGAAGCACATACATGTGTCTGTGTCACTGTTTCCAAAAGTTTCTTTATGCTTGTTCAGACCGGGGGGGAACAGGTAAGAAGTTTTCCCAAGAAAACTAAGTCTGAATTTTAGAAACCCAGACTTGTGTGGATGGTAGCTGTAAACCTAGCAAAAGTTACTAATTTAAAATTATTATTATTTTTTGACTATAAAATCAAAACTGTTAAAATATCAAAGAAATTATTTGAAATTACATAGATTTTTGTTAAGTATGTTTGTTATATGTGGTCAGTTTTTGGGTTGCTACTGTGAAGGATTTTCACTTCCCAAAAAATGTCAACATTTTGAAGTATACTTTTTTGTACTAGTATAGTAGCAGTTACAATGAAGCTTTAAAATAAACAAGAAAAGAAAAAATGTAATGAATAAATATTATATAGCATTTCTATCATTACTGAGACCAAGCTATTGAGTGACAAATACTTGAAGAGTTGCAGATGACTCTTTTTCAGTTGCATTAATTTTTTGTAATACAGTAGAAAAGAAAATGGATTAAGCGTGATTGCTGTGATGGTATGTATAGCAAGAAACCAAATGCTATACCACATCAGCACTGCTGGAAAATGTTTCCAGTTTTTATGTTACTGGTTTAGTAGAAGTAGGCGAAGCAATCCAAATATCCCTAGTATAGATACCAGTTTGCTGATATTGGTATCAGATTGATATGTGATCGGCTCAGAATGTAGCCATCTGAGCTTGCTGTCCATACCTGAGGTCTTGGAAACTACCAAACAAAGACTCACAGGTTTGGCCAGCCGCTTGACGAGGTATACCAGAGAGATTGAAGGCAGAAGAATAAACTAGCTGTTCTCCACAGAACCATCCAAGGTATATTCCCAGTGGCAGGGCAACAATATGACAACAGCTCCACAAAGGGTGGAGACTGAGCAATACTGGAAGAGCATATGGGAGAAGGATGCAACACATAATGACTACGTCCTGCCCGTGATCAGGTACCCTGCTGGGATAATAAGCTGGCCAAAGGAGGAGATAGAAGCCACTGACATCAAGACCAGGAAGCTCCTGACCATGCATGGAGGGTTTCATTCTAAGTCTAGCACAGTGAGGCTGTACGCTAAGCAGAAGGAAGGAGGCTTGGGACTAATGAATGTAAGTTCCCATGACCGACCGTGTGCTCAGTGAATACCTCAGGCAGCAGAAACACAAGAAGGAGGAGGAACCATCATGAAAGGACAAGCCCCTGCACATTATGTACCTATGGCAGATAGAGGAAGTGGCTGACATCGAGAAATCCTACTGAGGATAGCACAGAAGACAAGATTCATAGAGGCTGGGGTCTGTCACACCAGGCAATATTCTAGGGGCAGGATGTGTAAAGATGCCCCTGAGACAATCCAACACATAACAGCAACGTGCAAGATGCTAGCAGGCAGGGCATACATGGACTGCCATAACGAAGTGGCTGGCATAGTATACAGCAGGGGTCGGCAACCCTGGGCACGCGTGCCAGCTGTGAAGGGTTAACTAATGGCACAACAGGCAGTGAATTAATCGGAGAAGGTGCATTAGAAATAAATGGCCGGCCAGCGGTGCACATCGCACATTAGCTCACATAGACATATTAGTTGTGCCGCTTCTTAATGACTGTATCTTAGCTAACCCCAACAACCACATTCAGCTTGTAAATAACTTAGCCTACTGGTGAGAGGGACGTTGCTAGCTGGCAGTTTTTTCAAGCGATGTTGAAATTTCCACATTCCGACACTTCAAATGCTTCAGGAGCTGTCCGCTCAGCGCAGCATCAGCACCACGGAAA